>NC_091120.1:20125707-20373207 GCF_040183065.1 Periplaneta americana
CCAAGGAATTGCATATGTTGTCCAGTTTCCAGAAACATACAGCTAAGCTTTGTGTGACTATTATAGTTGCTTCAGTGAGCATTTATGTTTGGAGAGAGCAAGTTAGCGTCGATTTCTCAGGCATACAAATTTTGTGGATGTTTGTAATTACATTACAGGCTTATAACTAAAGGTAAGCATATGATATTTGGTACAAATATTTATTGTATCTTCATGAAATTTTAGGTAATGTTTTTGGAATTTTAGATACATCTGTAGTCGCCATATAGGCTTAGCTTTACTGATAGAAATCTTAGCTGTTTGAGGCGAAATTTTGTTGAGCATTAAGTGTTACAATTTTTAAAATAGTATAAAATGTATTACAATAGGAATTGTAGAAATCTGAAGACAAGATGTGATAACAAAAAAGAAAATGGAGACGCAATGGGTTCAGTATAGCTTCTGTTTGATTTGTTATCATGCTAAGTGTCAATGATAAGTGCTAGATGACTTGTAAGAATTGTGACAGAAGATGGAACATGGCTCCACCATTTTGGACCGGAGACAGAGGCAGACAATGGAGAGGCATCATGCAAATTCACCAAAGAAATAGAAATTCAAAAGTACACCTTCGGCAGGAAACGTTATGGCTACTGTGTTTTTCGATTCAGAAGGACTCTTGCTTGTGGACATCATGCCACACGGAACCACCATTAATTCTGATGGTTATGTTGCAACTATCAAGAAACATCAAGTTCGACTGAGTCGTGTTCAACGACATCGGGAGAAGCAGGATGTTCTGCTATTGCACGACAACGCACAGCCATTTGTCAGTCACAAGATCACAGACCAGATCAGAAAATTCAGATAGACGACACTGAAACAGCCGCCTTACAGTCCTGAACTGGCACTGTGCGATTACCATCGCTTTGGTAAACTGAAGGATCCCTTCGCGGAACGAGGTTAGAAGATGTCTCCCTTGTGCACGCTGCTAAAGAGTGGCTCAGACGTGTTGGTCCAAACTTTTACCATGCTGGTCTACAGGTCCTCGTTCCTAGGTTACGTAAGGCAGTTGAAAGGGACAGGGATTATGTGCAAAAGTGACATTTTGTTCCTTAAGGATGCATCTACATTCTGTGAAAATAGCAAAGCTGTAGGATAAAAATATAATTTTTAAACAAACGTTATGCATTACTTTTGGAGTTACCCTAGTAATATAGGCTATAGTAAAGTACGTAATAAAAGTGTTCACCCTTTCAGGGCAAAGAAGATCCCTTTTCAATTTCAATTTTTACTTTGATTCCATTCTTATTATGTGTTGATATGTATTTATATGTTTTCTTGCTATGGATATTAGACGAAATTACTATGTTTGAAGTCTTGTAACAATAAATGAGAATTTCATTTGACTTTAATGAATTTTTCCACAATTTTTCTACCTCTCACGAAATTATCAATGCAATATCACGAAATTACCAAGGTTATCACGAAATAACCAACCTTTTAGCTTAAGTTGTAAAAGTGGTTTTTGGCACATATTCAAGAACGTATCCAATCTTTTATGTCTCCAGATTTGTACAGCAAGTTATCGTCTTTTAGATGAAAAAATCGGAATAAGGATATATTTACACATTTGCATTTTAAATTAGTTTTCACGAAATTATCAATGTTTACCCTACTTGTTGTAGGCATCCTGAGTGTATGAGATTTCCATTTCTGTCTATAATAATTTTGAATTTTCTCTAAATTTGGGTCAATATTTAATTCTTTTAAAATAGGCCTACCTAAATTTTCCTTCTTGTCTAATCTAGTATACGATGAAAGAGTAAAGGAACGGAGAAAAATTCTCTCCGGCACCGGGATTTGAACCGGGGTTTTCAGCTCTACGTGCTGATGCTTTATCCAGTAAGCCACACCGGATACCCATCCCGGTGTCGGACAGAATCGTCTCAGTTTAAGTTCCAACTCTTGGGTTCCCTCTAGTGGCCGCCCTCTACACTACGTCATAGATGTCTATGAACGTAGGACTGAAGTCCACACATGTGCTGAGGTGCACTCGTTATGAGTGACTAGTTGGCCGGGATCCGACGGAATAAGCGCCGTCTTAAATCACGAAGTGATTTACGCATATCATATATATTATTTTAATGTACCGAAGTACATATGATATTTCCATGAAGATATTCTGCGTCATCATACGATGAAAGAGTAATGGAACGGAGAAAAATTCTCTCCGGCGCCGGGATTTGAACCCGGGTTTTCAGCTCTACGTGCTGATGCTTTATCCACTAAGCCACACCGGATACCCATCCCGGTGTCGGACAGAATCGTCTCGGCGCTTATTCCGTCGGATCCCGGCCAACTAGTCACTCATAACGAGTGCACCTCAGCACATGTGTGGACTTTAGTCCTACGTTCATAGACATCTATGACGTAGTGCAGAGGGCGGCCACTAGAGGGAACCCAAGAGTTGGAACTTAAACTGAGACGATTCTATCCGACACCGGGATGGGTATCCGGTGTGGCTTAGTGGATAAGACATCAGCACGTAGAGCTGAAAACCCGGGTTCAAATCCCGGTGCCGGAGAGAATTTTTCTCCGTTCCATTACTCTTTCATCGTATGATGACGCAGAATATCTGCATGGAAATATCATACGTATTTCGGTACATTAAAATATATATAATCTAGTATAGCCAGCAATTCTTCTGAAAAACTTCATTTCATTGGCAATGATTCAGTGTTAATAATAATAATAATAATAATAATAATAATAATAATAATACTTGACGTTGCATTATGGGTGGCGAACTATGTAGTACTACCACATGATAATCAAAGGAGCGATGATGGAATGTCAATAGTGAAAACGGAATTGCCCCGCGAAAACCTATCACCAGATATCATCTTTGTCCATTGAAAATTCCACATTCCACTGGGAATCGAACCTGGTTTACCGACGTGGAAAGCTGTCGATCTGGACGGAGCCTCGCTGTTATTCAAAGCATAGAAATGAAATCACTTACAATGCACTTAAATAAGAAGACAAATTTTCGTTTCCTAAATTGTAGACCGAAAGGCATTCTCAAAAGTCATAAAAAGTTAGATAAATAGGCCTAACCTCATTTTACAATGCTACAGATTGTACAGAGCTATGATACCGCAACGGTTATTAGGTATGAGTATGGATTAGGTGATGATAATAACGATGATGATGATATTTTCCTCATAAATCCTTACAAATTTAATTTGCTAGTACGTTTACAAATTAGCCATAAAAGTAGACGATAGGCCTACGTTGTATTTTAAAAATCTTTACAATTACGCCTACTGTCAGGCAAACGGAAACACTTCACTGTGATTTTTTAAATCAGCATTCAATATCCAGAACAGTCAGCTGATTGCAGTACAAACATTTTTTTTAATTGCAATAACTGTGCATTGTTGGGAAGAGATAAATACTTTCGTCACAACAAACCTTACAGAGAACCAAATTGAAAGACAAAGATATGGACAGTAGCAGTTATGAAAAGACTTAAAAATGAACTAAAGTAACAGTTTGATATTAGCTTATACGTTGTATACAATACCGCTTCAAGGCGAAAATTCACAATAAATTATCAAAACAAACCAGAGTGACAGCCAGGATATTTCATCCTCCGTTTTACACCTCTCCCGTTTCACTCCCACTCTTTCATCTCCCCTTCAATTATTTTTTCCATTCTCAAATTCTTTCCTCCCTCCTTCAATCCTTTCCTTCCCCTTTCAATTCTTCCATTCCTCCTTCAACCCTTTCATCTATTTTTTGAATTTATTCATCCTTCTTTCAATTCTTTCCTCCCTCCTTCAATTCTTTCCTCTCTCCTTCAATTCTTTCTTCCTAACTTCCTTCAATTCTTTCTTCCTCCCTTCCTTCAATTCCTTGTTCCCTCCTTCCTTCAATTCCTTCTTCCTTCCTCAAATTCTTTCCTCCCTCCTTCAATTCTTTCCTCCCTCCTTCAATTCTTTCCTCCCTCCTTCAATTCTTTCCTCCCTCCTTCAATTCTATCTTCCTTCCTTCAATTCCTTCTTCCCTCTTTCCTTCAATTCCTTCTTCCTTCCTCAAATTCTTTCGTCCCTCCTTCAATTTCCTTCCTCCCTCCTCCAAGTCTTTCCTCCCTCCTTCAATTGTTTCTTCTCTCTTTCAATTGTTTCTTCCCTCCTCAAATTCCTTTATCCCTCCCTCAATTTTTTTATCCCTCTTGGAATGATTTCATCCTTCTTTCAATTCTTCCATTCCTTTTTCAATTCTTTCCTCCCTCTTCTTATTTTTTCTTCCCTCCTCCAATTCTTTGCTCCCTCCTTCAATTCTTCCTTCCATCCTATAATCCTTTCCTTTCTCCTTCAATTCTTTTATCCCTCCTCCAATTCTTTTCTTCCCTCTTTCAATTCCGTCCTCCCTCTTTCAATTCTTTCCTCCTTCCTCTAATTCATTCCTCCCTGCTTCAAGCCATTCTTCCCTTCTCCAAGTCGTTCCTCCTTCCTCTAATTCTTTCATCCTTCCTTCAAGTCTTTCATCCTTCTTTCAATTCTTTCCTCCCTCCTTCAATTCTGACCTCCTCCTTCAATTCTTCCCTCTCTCCTTCAATTCTTTCTTCCCTCCTTCAAGTCCTTCTTCCCTCCTTCCATTTTGTTTCATCAAGTCTTTCATCCTTCTTTCAATTTTTTTCTCCCTCTTTCAATTCTTTCATCCTTCCTTCAAGTCTTTCATCCTTCTTTCAATTCTTTCCTCCCTCCTTCAATTCTGACCTCCTCCTTTAATTCTTCCCTCTCTCCTTCAATTCTTTCTTCCTTCCTTCAAGTCCTTCTTCCCTCCTTCCATTTTTCTTTCATCCTTCTTTCAAGTCTTTCATCCTTCTTTCAATTCTTTCCTCCCTCTTTCAATTCTTTCCTCCCTCCTTAAGTTCTGACCTCCCTCCTTCAATTCTTTCCTCTCTCCTTCAATTGTTTCTTCCCTCCTTCCATTTTTCTTTCATCCTTCCTTCAAGTCTTTCATCCCTCTTTCAATTCTTTCCTCCCTCTTTCAATTATTTCCTCCCTCCTTCAATTCTCTCCTCTCTACTTCAATTGTTTCTTCCCTCCTTCCATTTTTCTTTCATCCTTCCTTCAAGTCTTTCATCCGTCTTTCAATTCTTTCCTCCCTCTTTCAATTCTTTCCTCCCTCCTTCAATTCTCTCCTCTCTACTTCAATTGTTTCTTCCCTCCTTCCATTTTTCTTTTTTTCTTTCATCCCTCCTTTCTTCGTCACTTTCTTCCTTTCTTGAATTATTCTTTCTTTTCAGCTTTGTCGAAGTTTATTCTTGTCTTATTTTTTTACAGATATTTTCAATGTTTATATGAAATATATACGTGGTTGGACTCCCATTAAGTGCAGTCAGCGCGTCGCCGGCATTCCACCGAAGACAACACAGAAAGCAACGTCGGAAGATGTCGTTACATCCATAACGAAGTATCTCGGTACAGGAATTCCCAACATTGTGAGGCATCTGCTGACTTTTAAATCACTTGGAAGTCCCGTGAGTATAAGACAATACAAACTGTGTCCGCTGCGTTTTCAAGTGACGCCCAGGGAAAGTCATATGAATAAACACACGGCGTGGAATAAAACAGAGGGACGGGAAAAAAGAAAGGGTAATAATATTTTTTATTTGCTCTCGTCGTAGCGACTTTAGCAACTTCTCTGTTTCATATTTGGACAATATAGCGGCGGCAGTGATTTTTGGGGAGGGACGGCACGAGGGTTGGAAATGTTTCGCAACTTGCTCTCTTTCTCTCTTGGTTAGTGGCTTGCTGTTATCGAGCCCACCCGGCGGAGCGCCATGGGACGGATGAAAAATGGAGAGGTAATCATCATCATCATTGGGCAGGCCCTCACTCAGTTCCCACAGGAGCCACATGCAGCGCTACGGGTTCACTTGGTGAATCTTTCATAAGAGATTCGCGAGCCCAGCTCGTTCGCTGCTGAGTAAGTGAGTGAGTGAGTGAGTGAGCAGCGTGGCTGCGTCCTAAACATCGCGTGTGGTGACTGGCATTATACAGGGCGTAACATAACTGTGCAGGTTTCAACTGATTTTAATCTTGGATAGAGTACAAAAAAAATTCAAGTACCATATTAGTCCTAAATGAGTACTTGTCTCGGAAAAAAAATAATTCTCCCCTAAATGTTAACACTGTTTTACGAGATTAATAGTCACTTTTATTATCAACAGTAACCTCACTAGAGGTTTTGATTTATCTAGAGAAAATCAAAACTCGAGTGGGATTTAACTGACTATTACACGATTAGAAGAAAGTATATAAAGATTAGAAGTAACGAAGTACTCCAATACAATAAAATATTAATTGCTTTACGAAAATACAACTGTCTTCAAATGTATTATTGTACCATCTCAACATTACAAATATTACGCTAGTACAGGGATATCATTTTATTTTTACTAACATTTTTAATATTAA
This sequence comes from Periplaneta americana, assembly GCF_040183065.1. Classification (NCBI taxonomy): domain Eukaryota; kingdom Metazoa; phylum Arthropoda; class Insecta; order Blattodea; family Blattidae; genus Periplaneta; species Periplaneta americana. The sequence continues at coordinate 20,132,181 of NC_091120.1, forward strand.
CCTGGCTCTACCTATAGAGAACCGGAAACACAGTTTGCTATCCTCTTTCACAACTGGAGTTCGATGATACTGGCGTAAAACACAAACAAATCACTCTACTAGGTATAGGAGGGAAGAGAAGTACTTCATCCATTTACGTAAACTAAGAAATATCGCGATTTTGAGTTTAATAATTTTCATTAGGTTTTTCTTTAATCAAAGTACAGTACTGTATTAAGAATAAGTGTTTTTACTCACGAACTGAGTTATCCATGCGAACGTATTCATTATGCAGTGTGTATTATACTGTCTACAGCACATTAGCGTACAATATAGAGAAAGAAGTTAAATTGAAAAAATAATCATAATATGAATATTTAAACATAATTTTTGAAAATGGTGGCAGTTCATTTCGATACAGGCTTCACTTCTTTTGTGAATAGTATCGCACTATAGACTATTACATCTTAATTCCAATTGCCAGTTTCGTCCTTCGTACTAGTAACTCATGTTGAAATAATTCTGTACCTACTCTATAAAAGAGTACCTTACGTACTGTAAATTCAATCTTCACTTCTGCCCGACCCGCACAGATAAAATTACTCAGACATGCTATCTACTGTCCGTCCAAGTGGTTATACCGCAGGATCGTAGAAAGGGAGGAAATCACGTAACACTTAATTACTTAACGAGGCCCTTTTATTTAAGTTATTTTAAACAGTTGTATAATATTACGTAAACGTCCAATTCCTAACAGAAATTAATGTTTTCAGAAAAGAGCTAAGACAGCCCAGCTTTTACAGAGAGGCGAGCAGAAGCAGGTGGGGGAAATCGGGATGCGACGTAGGCAAACTGACAGTACCTGTTCGAAAATATGACTCAATATTGAAAGCTCTTTCGTCACTGGAAAGCGCGAACATATTTCTGGAACGTACTATACTCACTAACCCAGTGCTGTTTACTATATGCGGCCTTGGTTCTGTGTGAAGGACAGTTGGAAATTCATTATTAGAAGGGGTGGGAGTGAAGTATATTAAAAAATTCAGGTACAATAAAAATTGAAGTAAAAATAAAATGATGTCCCTGTAGATGGCAGTAGTGTGTTATTATTAGCTCTTTTCTTGATATCAGTTGTGCCAACTATGGAATCTTCATTGAACTCTGTGGAATGTTACTGGTCAAGAAGGCTTTGTTGATTCAGTTTAATTTTTATTAAAACAGTTGCATTCAATTATCCCGATCCCAGTAATCAACGTCACTTGACAGATGATTTTCAATAAATCTTAGTATTAAACAATCTCTGATACATGACTATCCATAATATCATATAGCAAAAGCTATAACAAACATAACCTAAATAATATAAACGAGTGTTAGAAAAGTTTTAATTGACGATGATGAAATAAAAATAAACATGAATAATTTTAAAAGAAACAATTATTGAAAGTAGGTACAATTTTCAAATTTGAATGTTTTAGTGGTTGGTGGTTCAATTGATGTTATATTAGACGTGTGCGTAAAAGAAGTGAACTCGTTGATGTACATGGTGTATCCCTCAACTTATTCAGGATTTCCGAATGGTGCTCTTCATTTATTTGTAAATAGGGTTTCAGGGAAGATGCATGGCTATGACCAGTGATCTTTATTAATTCTTGTTCTTGAATGCCAATCCGAGTCATATTTGAAAGTGTTGTGCATCGACTGGAGTGGTTTGTAATTTTCTGTTTTTGACGTCCAGACCTGTGCAGTTTGAAATGTTGGCAAACAAAGAAACAAATGCTAGGGTAGTGATAAAAATAAAAAAAATGCTAGAGACGCGATAAAATTAAACAAATGCTAGGGACGCGATAAAATTGTGCAATAAGCAGCCATGATTGGTTGAAAGACGTCCTTTCGCACCGTTTTATTGGTCAAAAGCAGTGTGACGTAGTAAAAGTGTAATATTCAATCAAACACAATTTCTGCAGTAATGAAACGAATTTTGTACAATGATTAAAAATACAACAGAATGAAGAAGAACCTCGATTATCCGTCATAATGAATGGAAGGGTAGAAACAGTTAATAAAAAAATACGGATAGGCTAATTAGTTGTTTGTTCTCACTTTATTTTTATATTCTTTTAAATTAAGTCTGCCACTATTTTCTGATCATTGCTTCCAGCATTATTTTTTTATCTCTATTCTAATTATCGCAAGTAAAACAATATTCAGGAATGAAGTGTCATCCAAAAACTTCACTATATCGACAGGGGTTTTATTTCATTATTTATTTCGTAAATAGTGTGTAATAGTGTATAAAGGGGCTTCAGACATTGACTACTTTCAAAAGGCGATTATCAAAAAGACTACCGTTCGTCTCTAGAATATGATCTTTCTTCAAATATAACTTCCGTGGAATATAACTTTTATTTTTAATGTACCAGTATCAATTGTCCTTCGTTATGAATTATCATTTGTTTGATACAAATCATTTTATTTAACTCTAAATTGTAATTGTTTAACTCTTGGAATTACGTGTAACTAAACACATCTACATTTTGCTGTTACTATTATTATTATTATTATTATTATTATTATTATTATTATTATTATTATTATTATTATTATTATTATCTTTTATGCTCCTATGTGCCTGTTAATTTTATACTATACATTGGTTAGATCCAAGCTTGAATATGCATGTGTTGTATGGAACTCCATTACTTCCATTGACTCGGCTAAATTGGAGGATATTCAAAGAAAATTTATTTCCTTGTGTTCTCATAGACTTTTACCAAATTCCGATGATTATAAATATGAGATTAATTGTAAATATTTTAACTGCTGCAGTTTATTTGCCAGACGTCAAGATCTTGATTATTTATTTTTTTTGTAAAGTCATTAAGGGTGATATTGATTGTGAATCATTCATAAGCAATATCAGTCTTCGTATTCCTGCTAAGGGTTTAAGATTTCATAACATTTTTTATAATAGAAATTCTAAATCTGTCTCACCGGTCTGCAGATGTAAAAATATGCTAATTTGCATGGATTGAACTTGGATCCATTTAATGTGTAGTATATATTTTTTTAGTTTTATCATTATATATCCTTACTTGTTATTTAATATCTTTTAGTATATGTTGGATATTGCAATTTATTTTGTTACATTTGGTCAATGATTAATGTTGACTATTATAATGATTGTATTTCATCTCACTGCCATTTTCTATCATTCATTCTCATCATCATTTGTTGTTTTGTATCTTGTGCTAAACTGTAATTGGCGTTGTGCTGTTGTTTTGCACGTTAATATTCTAAATAAATAAAAAAAATAAAAAATAAATATATTATTATTATTATTATAATTATTATTATTATGTTTTCTGTATTGCTGTTATTTACTTATATTTGCTATGCATTTTTATACTGATTGAGTGGAAAAGAAGGCCTTAAAGTCTTACCTCTGCACAATAAAAATAAATTAATTAAACAACTGAAGAAATAAATTAAATTTTAGGAAACAGTTTATAAGGTCTAGTTTTTAATCCCGAATAGACCGCCAACTTCAGCACAAACAAGATTCTGTGGCATGCGTCAAATATGATGTCACATCATTGTACTCTATGAACAGCGAACCTTATCTCTATGTTCCCCAGGACAAAATGCGGTCCCTAGTAATGTATATTCGTAGGTGAGCCGGCGATGCGGTGTTGCCAAATTACGCAGACTTTTAGCCTAATTTTGTAATTAGCAAGCCACTCAATTACAAAACGCATAGTTTTTTTCCGCGTCTGTGGCTACGTGCTTTCACATTGGCTTTCCATGTTTTTGGTTTTTTTTTTACAATTAATTTATTAACATAAAGTGTAAGGTACAAAAGTCAACAGAGATTAGATTACGATTTTTTATGTACTGCACTATGTTAATACTTTGTAAGTTGTCCATATTTAACAGTTAATCCATAAATTCTGTGGAACTAAACACACATTCAAAGTAAACTGACCTCACTAATGATTAATATTTTAAACAGCATTTTCAACAATTAAATAAGAAAATTCTGAATGTAACTCGTACAACAAACTAAAAAGATTATTCTGACAAGCTCTAACTTATAACTGTATCTTAATCTCAGGCTTCATGATGCCTGCATGCCATCTATAAGACACGTGGTTTCTAAACTTCACAGGTGCACTGACAATTAACACGTAACAAAGAACGTACTCACATATTAAAAGGAGTAACTATTCTTCCGTAAGAAAGTCTAAAATTTGAAGTTTTTTCCTAATATGTACACCAGTTTCTAGATATACCCTTCTGAGTTCTTTAATAAAGTCGGGTAAAGTTTTTGTTTTGTTTGGCAGCATATAATAAATAAACCCCATGGCAAGCCACAATATACTAAAATAATTAGGAGTCTGTGGTACGTCCAGGTCTCGTTGCCTTATGCACATTATTCAGCTGTTGCTGAACCCTGAACCCATAGCCAAATACCCCTTGTAAGATCTGAACATCTTGTTTTTTTTTTAATTGGGTTACTTTACGACGCTGTATCAACATCCAGGTTATTTAGCGTTTGAATGAAATGAAGGTGATAATGCCGGTGAAATGAGTCCGGGGTCCAGCACCGAAAATTACCCAGCATTTGCTCGCATTGGGTTTAGGGAAAACCCCGGAAAAAACCTCAACCAGCTAACTTGCCCCGACCGGGATTCGAACCCGGGCCACCTGGTTTCGCGGCCAGACGCGCTGACCGTTACTCCACAGGTGTGGACCTGAACATCTTGTTAATCTGTGACTAATTGTATCAATAATAATAATAATAATAATAATAATAATAATAATAATAATAATAATAATAATAATAAAAATAAAAATAATAATAATAATCCGTGGCGCAACAGCCCGTGAAGGGCCTAGACCGACCAGCCGGCTGCTGGCTTCACGCCCACATGCCGAAGCAGAGGTGGACGATCATCCAACCAGAATGGAGGTATCGTGTGGTTAGCACGATGATCCCCCCAGCCGTTATAGCTGGTATTCGCAACCGGATTTCGCTACCTATCGTAGGTCCCCAAGTGCATCACGATGCAGGGTGGGCACCGGTCCCATACACTGGCCGAAATTTCATGAGAAAATTTCTTCCCTCATGAAGACTCGAACCAGCGCGCATTCCGTAACGCGAGTCCTAGGCGGGATGCCTTAGATCGCGACGCCACGGAGCGGGACAATTGTATCAATAGTCCCACATATATTGCACTGTGGAGTTGGAACAATGTGGTACATGTTGGCGACCCTGGTCAGATCTGGGTGGAATTCGAACCACGAACCACGTTTCCATACAACGCTGAAGTCGCACACTGTCAGGCTATGTAGCCACAATGCTGTAAAGGACGTAAAGCAAGCTTGAGCGGCGTGTCTGTTTGCACAGCGACCCCCAGTACACACTTCCGCGCAGAGCCCTTCTGATATAGTTTGATAGGGCCGATACAGGCCGTATAAACTAATGGCACACGTGCTGTTGTGCTGCCGGAATCTTTACAGTCGGGGAGGGCATCAAACACACCACACATATCACATCGTCATATTCGTATCAGACGCCCCTGCCGCGGAATAGCGTTTTAAATTATAATAAGGTTATTACTTTGCCAGAACCAACCCCACACCATCATTTAATAACCACGCAAAGTGTGAAGGGCACCGTGAAGGTGTTAATATTTCAGAACTCAATTTGGATCTTATAGGCACTGCAGCGCTTTCGGTTCTGTTCAACTGTTTTTTCTCTTTTTTTATTTTTGTGTGTATGGGTGGCTCACTTCCAAAATGCTTCATACGTGGCTCGGAATTTAGGTTATGTGGTTCATTGTTTTGGGGCTTCGAGGAGAAGCGGACGCCATCTGCACGAAAATAAAACAAAAGGGGAATGGCTTATGAAACCAAGTGGCGAACACGGGCTCCCCGCCGCTCACCCTTACGGTGTCTATTGACTTCTACTGTATGAACTACGTGAAATATTTCAGCAACCCGCAGTAATGAACTGGCTCCGGTAGTACGAGCCTTCGATTCCTCTGAAGCATTACTTAGCCTAACACTTCGAATTGGTAATAGATCAACTATTGACCAGATATTTTGTATTCGACACATAATGGAGAAAAAATGGGAGTATAAGGGTACAGTGCATCAGGTATTCATAGATTTAAAAAAGGCATATGACTCGGTTAAGAGAGACGTTTTATATGATAATCTTATTGAATTTGGTATTTCCAAGAAACTAGTTCGATTAATTAAAATGTGTCTCAGTGAAACGTACAGCAGAGTTCGTATAGGTCAGTTTCTGTCAGATGCGTTTCCAATTCACTGTGGGCTAAAGCAAGGAGATGCACTATCACCTTTACTTTTTAACTTTGTTCTAGAGTATGCCATTAGGAAAGTCCAGGATAACAGAGAGGGTTTGGAATTGAACGGGTTACACCAGCTTCTACTCTATGCGGATGACGTGAATATGTTAGGAGAAAATCCACAAACGATTAGGGAAAACACGGGAATTTTACTGGAAGCAAGTAAAGAGATAGGTTTGGAAGTAAATCCCGAAAAGACAAAGTATATGATTATGTCTCGTGACGAGAATATTGTACGAAATTGAAATATAAAAATTAGAAATTTATCTTTTGAAGAGATGGAGAAGTTCAAATATCTGGGAGCAACAGTAACAAATATAAATGATACTCGGGAGAAATTTGACACAGAATAAATATGGGAATTGCGTGTTATTATTCGGTTGAGAAACTTTTATCATCCAGTCTGCTGTCCAAAAATCTGAAAGTTAGAATTTATAAAACAGTTATATTACCGGCTGTTCTGTATGGTTGTGAAACTTGGACTCTCACTTTGAGAGAGGAACAGAGATTAAGGGTGTTTGAGAATAAGGTGCTTAGGAAAATATTTGGGACTAAGAGAGATAAAGTTACAGGAGAATGGAGAAAGTTACACAACACAGAACTGCACGCATTGTATTCTTCACCTGACATAATTAGGAACATTAAATCCAGACGTTTGAGATGGGCAGGGCATGTAGCACGTATGGGGGAATCCAGAAATGCATATAGAGTGTTAGTTGGGAGACCGGAGGGAAAAAGACCTTTAGGGAGGCTGAGACGTAGATGGGAGGATAATGTTAAAATGGATTTGAGGGAAGTGGGGTATGATGATAGAGACTGGATTAATCTTGCATAGGATAGGGACCGATGGCGGGCTTATGTGAGGGCGGTAATGAACCTTCGGGTTCCTTAAAAGCCATTTGTAAGTAAGTAAGTAAGTCAATTTACCCTACCCGACTATTGCCTTCCACTCTACTCTCAGCAACAAAAGATGGATTTAAAGCACTATGAACGTGATGTTTCTCGCTGTCTTTTCCGTGCACGTGTGGCGTCGTGCTTGTAACCCAGCTAGGGACCACCCGAATTCATAATAGGACCAAAGTACGAAACCTTTTCATGTATTTATAACTTTCTTAATAGTTTTGCTGACACCCAGTCTGCACACTGAAATGATCACAATAATAATAGAACATGCAAAATTGTCTCTTTACTTGTTGAAAATCGGGCATGTTTCTGCATTATTTTTTTTATTTCTGTTTTTGCAATTGACGCTATAAGAAATTTTCTTCTATTAACATTAACTTAACTAGTTAATACTAATATAAAATTAATTAAATTAAATTAATTTAATTAATTATTTCTACAATAAAATGTAAGTATACTGGTATTAAAATATGCTACGTAAATGATAAATTTGCTTTCGAAGGGAACAAGAGTAATGTGGTCCGTGGAACTGTTCTGACTTAAAAAAGTGGTCCCCACTTCAGAAAAGTTTAAGAAACGCTGCTCTGAAGCATTACTTAGCCTAACACTTCGAATTGATCACTGAATCTAGTGTTGATTTCAATCTCATCAAAAGGTCAGGAGTCTACGGAAACTTGGAAAGACTGGAGAATGCTGGGTGTGCAGTAAAAGACCTACTATGAATGAATGAGGGGACTTCAAATGACGGACTCTGACCCCGAAGCCTTTCTCTCCGAACCTCAACAGTTCTTACGATGTCAAGCGTAAAAAGAAAAGGAAAGTATACTTACAATGACTATTTCGTTTATGACATCTTTCCATTTTCGGCCAATGAAGTGTAATGAAATTTTGAATTCCAACCAATCACAGTCATACATCGCGATAATTTCTGCAGGTCGATTTATCACTATCAATTTATCGCATGGTCGGTCTTTTCTTTAGTCAGTGTAGCCAACTGTTTCCACGTAAATCGATGAGCATGAATCCATTGTACTAAATAAAGTGCGAAATCCTACTTCCACATCTACATCTTCATCTTTTAATTCCATATCCATTGTATCTAAAGAAAATGATACTCCTTCATAACAATTGTTCATTTAACTAATATATTAATCAGGTTAATTGTATATAATAATAATAGTAAACTGCCCCCCCCCATTGAGGGTAGCCCTTACGGACTCAGTATATCCTCAAAAAAAAATTATTATACATATGTAAACATAGATATTAAATTTTAAAGAAGGGAAACAAAGAAAAGGGCGTGAAAAATTACAATTGCTATTAATGTGGCACCATGTGATTAATTAGGATTTGGCAGGATTTTTTTTTTCACAATTATCACAATGTCATCCCTCAGAGATGTTGGCAGAGCAAACTGCCGTCGAAATTCTTCGAAAAAAAGCTGGTATAGTCCATCGAGCACCTATGAGCAAGCCGAATACCTCAACGTGAATTAAGGCATATTTCATAAAATGTTTAAATTAAATTATGATTTCAGCAGATAATGAAAACATATTTCTGTTATAATAACAAGACAAAAGCGCAGTACATGTAATTAACATTTTTAAACCTGTATTTCGATTTTCTCAATTGGCATTACTGAATAACATTCAATTTCTTTATTGCAGTAATCGATATTCATCTATTTCGACTTCACAATGTCTGAATAGGTTAAGTGGGGTCTATTCACAAATATACAATTATTAATGTTTTGTGAGAGAATTTTAAGGATATACTCGTATTATTTAAATTTTTATTTTATTCACGAAATAATCCTCATGTCACTCGAGTTCTGAGATTTCCCAAATAAATCCACTCGCTTTATTGGTGGATTTATCGGCAAATCTCAGACCTCTTATGATATTACTATAGATAAATGATTGAAAGAATTTTAGTTATGTCCTTTAAATGTGCAGAAATTTGATCCCAACAAATGTAAGTTTTCGTTTTGCATAGGAATTCTGAAACTTGGTGCACTCTGACAACCCTACAAAGGTTATTGCCTGGACAGATACAGTTCGCATAATGCAAAAGACGGATGAGACAACGATAAATGTAAACATAAAAAATACAGAAAAAAACACACAAACACACACACTTGTTTTCAAGGAAAATTTGATTTCTTGTATGTAAGTTTACCGGTTACTACTTTAAAAATTAAAGTGAGCATTTCGGGAATTAATTCAATAGTTTTCCTAAAAAACGCTATGAAATGTTTCAGATAAAATAACTTTTTTTCTCGAAAAGGAAGCAAAAACGAGCAAAATTGTGTTAAACTTTTTCGTTTGAAATATCTCAAAGAATGACACCTTGAAATTAATGACATTATTTACGGGTCACCCTATATAATTTTAGTCTTTTATATTTCTGTATTACGTGAGATTTTAAAGTAGAATTTAATAGTCATAATATTTGTAAACATTTTGGAAGTTTTATTTATTATAATAATAATAATAATAATAATAATAATAATAACAATAATAATATTTAGTGTTGTGGGATTTGATCGATTAATCAATAAATTTCTGTTGTAATTTTAATCGATCAAAAATATTTAATCGAATAATCGAGTCGGTTAAAATTAATCGGTTTTATTTGATATTAATTATTATTTTGTTAATACAAATTCATACTAAAATCCCGACAATATTTCTCTCTCGGAAATTGCTTACTTAAAAGCACAATAATACTGTTATTTTCTAACTGTAAACCAGGTAGCGTAGGAAAAATCTTTGCACAAACACTTCACAAAGAGATGGAGATATGAGGACAGTGACCTAGTCTACCTCTATTGAAAGTTGAAACACAATGCGAAACCCTTATTAAGTTTTATGGTTTTCCAAGAAAACTTCCACCTTGTTGTCAGCTCATCTTCCTAGCATATGAAATACATACTTTCCTGGGATTCGTCCCCCTCATCCCTTATAAAATAGCTATGTCTACATTGTGTGCAAGTGAGATTACGTAACTAGGCCTACCTTCTTCATTTTCTAAAATCTGGTAATTCGATTACAATAGGGCCCAGTCTTCTGTTTCGACCACTGTACCGCAGTTGCAGTTTCTGTACTGAGTTTGTACATGACGGTTGTGTGTTTAGTTTGATAAAGAAAAAAAAAAAGTTTTCCGTGATCCGTGCAAAGTGTAAACTCCATTATGTCATAAGAGAATCTGAGAGGTAAATTCGATGGAATGTTTGGATTTAAATTGAACGATCGTGGAGAAGTGCTTGACAAAAAAAAAGTTTTTTCGTGTTTCGTGATGCAGGAAACATTGTTACTAAACGTAGAGCGGCACTTAATTCGGAACATGTGAATGCACTCACATGTTTAAAATCATGGATGAAGCAGTATTAACTAGTTGAGTCTTCATACATCTTGTTATTTATGTTTGTCTAAAAAGTTCCCATAGAAATTGACACAATAAATTATAAGCCTCGTAATAAATAAGGTGGGTGCTCCTGTTATGGCCATGTGCCTGATATGGCCACCCCCCTATTGTGAGTTAGTTAACCAAAAAATCCGCTAAATTGCAGCAGCATCCAGTAAAAGGGCATCCTAGTATGTCACTTGATCGTTTTCCATCCAGTCAGGTAGAGCAATATGGCGTCAGTTGCCTGTTTTGCGGTTTTCATGTGACCTCTTCTTATTTTACTCTGGTAAGTCTCCTTTGTTTTATGCATGTTTTTCAAAGACTTGTTTCATGAAAACCATAGTACTCCATTCAGTCTTTAATATTCTGTTGATTGGTGTTGTCGTTGATGGCGTATCTCTTACGAGTTGTTCATAATCAAACGATTTTCGTGAAAGCTTACCTGCTCCTGATATGGCCATATCAAATCCACTATGGCCATATCAAGTTCATTTCACTGACAAATTTACATGCCTTATAGCTGGGATTACGCAAAAATGTTGTATTTTAAGAAAAACAACGTACTTTTTTTTATGGAAAAACCTGTTTTGACTACACTTTTGAATTATAAAAAAGATTATTAAGTGTCATTTTTATTAATTTTACACCAAAATTATTTAATTTTAGCACAACTGGGCTATCAATCTGAAAACAATCACGATTTGTAGAACATGGAACAAGGGTGGCCATATCATGTGCACATGTTCCTGATATGGCCACTAGGTAGACTTTGGGAATTTGGGACTTTTTGGACAATTAAAGCTATTTTTATGGGGAAAGGAAATTGTTTTAATTAAGTCAATTAGACTGAGAGCGAGTAAGAAAAAGTGGTTTACATTTTTTTTCAAAATGGCGGCTAGAAAAATTCTCAAACCTTAGCATGGCCATATCACGGACACCTACCTTATGTTAGTAAGTAATTTAAACAGTTGTTTTGTAAGATAACGATACAATATTTACAGATATACAACATTTAATACTTATACTTATCACCGAACACAAGTTAAATTTAACAATAATAATTTTGTATTACAGTATTTTAAAACATTTTTTCAAATCGATTAAATTCAAATAGTTAATCGATTAAATATTTTGATCGATCGACAGCACTAATAATAATGTCTTTTATTAGAGAATGTTAACAAATCATTAGAAGTATCCCATGCGATCCGTAAATAGCGATATGACGTTCGATTTGAGGACCATTCAGCAGTAGATAGTATAATGTTTTGGTTATTGGTGATCCTCGTTATTTAGTACTGAAACATTCTATTGATATGTTTTGCCTAATAGGCATTGATTGCATAGCACAGTCTTCGAGATTTCATTCATTTCTTGGCTCAAGGCAAATCTGACAGAGACGGGAGATCACGTGATTTCGCTTGCGCAGAAGGGTTCTGACTCATGCCGTCATCATGCCTGACGATCGGTATAACCACTTGGCGTAGTGATGACACAAATTACGGTATTTAAAATTGGAATTGACGCATTTCGAAGACACCTACTAAAGGAGAGATGTTAATTTTTCAAGTCTCTTAAGACGTCTAGCAGTACTGAGGTTGTGTCGGAATGTTCTGGTTAGTATTTGCAAACAATTACCTTCCCTTCTTGTCTTGCGCCGCCGCTAGAATATTAATGACGCGTCTCAACAAAGCTGTAGCAGGAGCGTTCAATTAGGTCGATAGACGTGCTCACGACTGCCTGCGACAAGGGCACAAGTCAGCTTTCACACCAAGAGCTGCAGTGACTGACGGACAGCTCTCAGAATGCCAGAGGCGTCGAGTTTGTTTGTGTATGACGTGAAGGCTTAACGAGTTCTTATGTCTATATCCATTAGTTTATTTACACGTTGATTATCGGTTTCAGCCGCAAAGGATGGAGCGTTGCGTGGGTTCGAATTCTGCCGTTTGCAGAGAGTTTTTTTTTCTGTTCTCGTTGAGTTTTGCATAAACATAATAGCGCGTGTCTACGTGTAGTGGTAGCAGTACTAGTTTCAGTAGTAGTAGAATCAGTATTAGAAATAGTAAGGGTAGGAACGAGAGTTTACAATAGTACAGAAATAGCATTAGTAGTACTTAGTAGCAGTAGCAGTAGTAACAGAAGTGATTTTAGCAGCAAGAGTAATAGTGGAAGCAGTAGCAGCAAATGTTACAATGACGGCAGTGCTTGCAACAGTCGTATTAGCAATAGTTTTTTTTTATTTTAGTAGGTTATTTTATGACGCTTTATCAACATCTTAGGTTATTTAGCATCTGAATGAGATGAAGGTGATAATGCCGGTGAAATGAGTCCAGGGTTCAGCACCGAAAGTTACCCAGCATTTGCTCATATTGGGTTGAGAGAAAACCTCGGAAAAAACCTCAACCAGGTAATTTGCCCCAAGCGGGAATCGAATCCGGGCCACCTGGTTTCGCGACCAGACGCGCTAACCGTTACTCCATAGGTGTGGAGTAGTAGTAGTAGTAGTAGTAGTAACAGCAGCAATAGTAACTGCCGTAAAATAATAATAATAATAATAATAATAATGATGATGATAATGCTTTAATTTTTCTGGCAGAGTTAAGGCCGTGAGTCTTCTCTTCCACTCAACCAGAGAATAAAAAGGAAAAACATGATAATATTTATTTTTATTTTATTGGGTTATTTTACGACCCTGTATCAACAACTCAGGTTATTTAGCGTCTAAATGATATGAAGGTGATAATGGCGGTGAAAAAAGTCCAGGGTCCAGCACCGAAAGTTACCCAGCATTTGCTCATATTGGGTTGAGGGAAAACCCCGGAAAGAACCTCAACCAAGTAACTTGCCCCAACCGGGAATCGAACCGGGGCCACCTGGTTTCGCGACCAGACGCGCTAACCGTTGTTCCATAGGTGTGGACTAGCAGTAGTAGTAGTAGCAGCAGCAGTAGTAGCAACAGTAACAGTAGTAGTAGTATTAGTAGTAGTCCTCGCCTCTGGAACTCTCTCCCTGACCATGTCAGAGACTGTCGGACAATATCAAAATTCAAATTTAAATTAAAAAATCATATTCTAGTTCATGGAATTGCTTGTTGAACACCTGTCAGGTTGCACAACTTCGGCTTAACCCATAGCATATAGTAAATATTGTAACTATGCTGTTGTAAAATTCACAATTAATATGTAATGCATTTATTATTATTATTATTATTATTATTATTATTATTATTATTATTATTACTATTATTATTATTATATTATTATCATTATTTTATTATTATTATTATTATTAACTATTATTATTAGTATCATCATTGCTATCTCTGTTTTTCTTTTTTTCTTGTATTAGCTCGATGAGAGCTCTATAGTGTTCTTTTGATTTAATTTGTACTATCTGGTAGGATGGAAGAGAAGGCCTTATGGCCTCAATCATGTCAGATTAAATAAATTATTATTATTATTATTATTATTATTATTAGTAGTAGTAGTAGTAGTAGTAGTAGTAGTAGTAGTAGTAGTAGTAGTAGTAGCAGCAGCAGAGTAGCAGTAATAGTAGTAGTTGCAGCAATAGCAACTGCCGTAAACAATAATAATAATAATAATGATAATAATAATAATAATAATAATAATAATAATAATAATAATAATAATAATAATGCTTTATTTTTTCTGGCAGAGTTAAGGCCGTGAGGTCTTCTCTTCTACTCAACCAGAGAATAAAAAGGAAATACATGATAATGTAATGTTAGTAAAGTTAAAGGTATATCTAGATGACAAATTAAATAATACGATTACTTTATAAACTAATTACAATTGTGAATTTTAATATGTACCCTGGGACACTGTGCATTCTAAAATAAGATGTTTCACTTTGGACTTTAAAGCCTTTAAGGTCGGGCAGTCCTTAACATCTGCAGGTAGTGAATTCCAAGAACGGATAGTGTCTATTGTAAAAGACGAAGAATACGCGGAAGTTATGTGGGGAGGGATTGACAATAGTGTGTCGTGTTGTGACCGGGTATACAGGTTATGAAATCGTGATGCTAGGTATTGGTTGATGTATGCAAAATCTGATAGAGAAGAGAAAGACAATGCAAGCTGCGTCTGTCAGCCAGCCGGAGCCAAGACAGTTCATTGAAAGACGGTGAGCTATGATCATAGAAACGGATATTACATATAAAACGAACACAGACCGTAATGTTAACAGCAGCAGTAGGAGCAGTAGCAGTAACACAGTGGTATTAACAGTAACAGTAGCAGTAGCAGCTATAGCAGGCATGTCAATTGATGCCCACAGGAGCAAGCGCGCGCTTTAGAGCCCAGGAGAGCCAGAGCACTTTACAGCGGAAAGGAAAGAGACAGGCGAAAGAGAAGGTTTATGCCGCTTGGTCGAGCTATATTCAGGGATGGCCAGCACTGATTCAATGGATAAAGGGAAGAGAACTTATTAAAACTGTATCCATGTTAATTTTTAGATTTGCCTGAGAAGTATAAGTGCATTATAAGAATGTAAGTTTTAATTTTAATGCTTTCTTTTCACAAGTTTCATTTTTTTATTCAAAAGAAATATTTTCTCAACTTTCCGTATAGAAAAGTGCAATTTTCAGGTATGGGCCTATTTATTTAGTAGCCTTACAGAATGTTTTCGTAAATCTAATGTACCGTATTGCACGTATTACTGAAGATAGTGTATTGAAAATTTTGAAAATATTCGCATGGAAATTGTTTGTAAGGAAATGAATTAACAAAGCAACTACTGTTACATCATAAGCAAATGATACGTGCCCATGTGTTGTAAAAATGTCAGCTCTATAGCTTCAGCAGATTTCGAGAAAATAATTTAATATTCTGATGATAGGAAGTTGCTCACAAATATCACCTTAAAAGCATAATGCGATAAGAGTTTTGTTATGTAATATTAGTTACACTTAAAACAGATACGGTACCTAGGTAACGTTGCTTTGTACTGTAGTATTGTTTTGATTAGTTTATTGATTAGGCCTACTTTTATAAGGCTAAAGGTACCATCAATATCAATTCCAACTTATCATGTCATACTCAATCTCTTTTTTTGGGGAGGGGATATCACTTTCTTTATGAATGATGTGTTTCATCCATTTAGTACAGTATAGTTGTACTACTATGGAATTTATGTGAATATTCCTTCTTAACTTTTTATTATGTTATTAACATTTAAAACACAACTGCAATTTAAGAAATTGGTATTAGTAGTTTTGTTTTACAGACAATATAGATAATATCAAACAGAAAGAAGCCATATAAAAATAACGACATAAAATTTCACGTTCCGTTTGAAGTTTGTGTACCAGTGTTTTCTTAATCCAACAGGCTGCTTATGCATATACACAACCCTTCCTCTTTCCATACTTAGCGCTTGCTGCCCGCGCACGACGTCAAGGTAAGAAAAATGTGCTTGTTTGACATCACTGAGCTATAGTATTAGACAGTAACGGTAATGGATGTTGTTATTTTTCCACAAATAACAGAAACAGTGTAATCTGTTGATGTTGATATGTTGCACAGTGTACGGGTAGGCATGGAATATCGCGTTGATATCCGGAGGGCAGCCAGAGGGGCACACGCTGATGTGTACTGTCTGTAGACTAAACAAAAAGTTGAGAGTTGTAGAACATTTTGAAAAAAGAGAAAACGAACTGCTCTGTGTCATGTGGTTTCAGAGTTATGAATGTAATAATGACGGGACTTTATGGACACGGTATATATCGAAACCTAGAAATTATCGTTTTAGTTATTGTAAGGGCTAGGATTTTGATGATCTATAAATCGTAAAAAAAAAGTCCTAAAAACAATACATTTATGACCTAAAAATCTTTCAAAAATGACCTTAAAAATGCCCTATAAGTTGATCTTGCATTCTGAAATTGGTTTAGTAGGAAAAGGATTTTTGTGCTACTTAATATTTAGACTAGTAATTAAATTAAATTCTAGTACCAACATTTAAGTTTATTTAATTTTACATAATTTTTTCTAAGTGGTACATTTTAATTAATTATTTTACCTGATATAGTTTCCGTGTAGCCCAACACAAGGCCACTCTCATACGGAATTAGCAAGTACAGAGGAATCTATATTGAAGGATGGTTGGACTGATCCTTTATATGGAGTGTACTACGTTAAAAAGGTAATATTTGTGTAGAAAAACGATTAAAATATTATACAAAATAATGGGTATTAGCCACCGACGTAGCTCGGTTGGTTAAGGCGCTAGCCTGCCGATCCGGAGTTGCGCTGGGGCGCGGGTTCGATTCCCGCTTGGGTTGATTATCTGGTTGGGTTTTTTCCGAGGTTTATCCCAACCGTAAGGCAAATGTCACGTAATCTATGGTGAATCCTCGGCCTCATCTCGCCAAATATCATATCACTATCACCAACTCCATCGACGCTAAATAACCTCGTAATTGGTAAGCGTCGTTAAATAACCAAGTAAAAAATAAAGGGTATTAATGTACAAAATGTCAAAGAAAATAAACATTAATTTATATTAATAATGGGGATTTGTAGCCAAAATTAAATGCAAATGCCTAAAAAATGTCCGAATAACACGAAAGATGCTCTTATGAGCTGAAACAGGCAAAAATGCAAAAAAAAAAATGTTTTATTCTATCCATGTCATCTTTCTTATCTGCAAATACCACTTTACTAAAATAATGTAAAATACTATTATACAAATCTAACTTTTCAGGTAAAGCTCCCTGTGAAGCAGACTCGAACAATTTCAAGAGAAAAACTGTTCCCAGGACGGATATCGATCCCGGGACCTTTGGCTGAACGCACCAACGCTCTTACCAACTGAGATACCCAGGAATTTCACCCAACACCGCCTCAACTTTTCCCTTAAAGTTTCTGGGTTGCAAGAACGTTGGTGCATTCAGCCAAAAGTCCCGGGATCGATACCCGGTCCCGGAACTATTTTTCTCTTGAAATTGTTAAAATATTCTTGTTACTAGAGACTGACACAAAATGAAGAAAATTGTATCAAAATATGAAATTAATATGTAATTGTATAGCTAAGCGGAAAAACGTTGCAAGGGACGTTTTATCTCCCACTGAAATGTTTTCATGTTGCGCCTATCTGTTTTATACTGTAGTGCAAAGGTATTCAATTTATGAAACACGTACCCTCAATGGTACACGGGGTTGTCTCAAGAAGTACGTATCCCGCTGACCCATTGACTACATATGTAAGAACTCTGACATATCTTATTATATTTGTTGATGAATAATTATTGTACTTTATATTTTTTCATTGTTTTTTTGTTATTTTTCATATAATTGCAATGCAGTCTGGGAGTGCGAAGGTAAAAAAAATGTACTTTGGGGGTACTTTGGTAAAAAAAAAAAAAAAGATTGAATACCACTGCTGTTGTGAATTCTGTTGGTTAAAAATGGAAGTACAACCTTCAATATAGACTGTAGAACCTAGGAGAAAGCATCATGTAGACCTATTTGTATTTCTGTCCCTGTAAAGTTTTAATTTGAATCTTGCAACGTTTTTCAGCTTAGCTATTAAATTATATATTTACAAAATAAGGTTTTTATCTATATTTCATATGAGCTGACTAATAATAGTAGGCTACATTATGCACCGAGCCTATAATGATAGTAATTAAGACGCAAGTATGTTTGTTTATGAAACGAGCGCAAGCGAGTTTCATAATTTTCATACGAGCGTCTTAATTACCATTATAGGCAAGTTTCATACGACTTTTTATGCTCGACCATATTTCTAACTTGAAATTATTCAGAAGTATTCATTTTATTCGTATCTAACTGAAGAGTGGAAGTGACTTTGTGCGTTGCTCGTAAATTGTGAGATGTGCGCAGAAGCGAAAGTATTGATTTTTTCCGAGGAACACGAATGTCATTGACCTTGATGTAATCAAGAGAATAACATGAACTAATTTTGTTATAACCTGGAAATTGATTTAGAATTGAAAAACGAGATGACAAATTGAATTTATTTGAATATTATTTACAGTAACAGAACATAACCTTCTGCGACAGTATTGGATTTCCAGCCTCCGTGACGTTTCCCTCGTTGTCTTTCGATTGCATATTCGAGAATAATCGAAAACCTGAACTTTAATGAATAGGTGTACTTTAATGACATGCATTAAAGGACTGCTACCAGGTGTATAATTACTACATTTCGGCATGGTCGAGCATAAAATACAATAAATATATACCGGGTCTTTCATAAGTCCTTGAAACATTTTAGAAGTTCACCACAAATAAACTGAAGAGCGGATACTACATTTTATTAGGGCCTATACAGAAATGTAGGTAAACTCTCCAAGTTATTTTTTTACATATCTCACAAATGCTCATTGTGACCACCCTTGTTGATACGACAAACATCTAGCCGATAGTCCATTTAATCTCACATGCGTGTCAGCATACACACACTATTTAAAAGGTGTAATTGATATTTGTTATTGAAGTGTTGTATCAGTGAAGAAGTGTGTTGTCAGTGAAGTGTGTTTTCAGTGAAGTGTGTTTCTGTAGGTGAAGTTTTATAGTTTATAGTGGCAGTGCAAAGTATTAGAACAGTGAAATGTTTTTGAAGTGTTAGTGAAATCAGGGTAGAATCAGTGAAATGTGTCGCAGTTCCAGTGCAGTGAGTGAGTTGATAGCGAAATGAGTGTACTGCTGAAAGGTACTTGTGCAGATATGAACATATCATACTCGTGGGTTTTAGTTCGAACTTAGGGTTAAGATAAAAATTACATTTACTTTAAATGTTATTTTAAGTGATCGTGCTTCATTTAATTTAGGATGCTCCCTCTTATTATTATTATTATTATTATTATTATTATTATTATTATTATTATTATTATTATTATTATTATTATTATTAGTATCTCTCGGCACTGAAGTCAAGGGCTGCCGAACATTGAAATCTTTCAACTCCAAGTTAGAAAATTATCTTATGACGAGTTGCCAAACTAACTTACTATTATGACAAGTGTTGTATTGCATTTTTCCACGTATTCACATTTTTTTATGTTCTAGTGATATTTAACTTATTTTAGCTTTTTGTTTTCATATTTCTCGATAATGGTATAACCATAATGTGATAATTTGAGCTATATATACTGTAATCATAATTTTCCTTACTGTGTGTACCTAAAATATTGTACTCATTGTATGCTTTGTACTGCACTATTTTATTATTATTACTTTATTTTCATTATTATTATTATTATTATTATTATTATTATTATTATTATTATTATTATCAATAATTGGAGCGTCGGTTGGAACAACGTTGTTCTTATAGGGTAGCAAACTTTTGAGCGGGCAAATTTCACGTACTGCATTGATGGACAGTTCCAAGTCAAGGAGTATAGCAAGGTAACATGACATACAACATTATTACACGGAAACACGCCGAATGAAAATTTTGTAACCTACAACGTTGTTAAAGCCGACGCTTCAATTGTCTTATTTTTTTATACTTTGTCTCATTTATTTTGACATGCTGTTCACATTTTATTATGCTTTTTCCTTTCTTTCTGTATGTTATATATTATGTCTGATTTCTACTTACTTGTTGTTTGCATTATATTATTATTATTATTATTATTATTATTATTATTATTATCTTATTCAGTTTTGTGTGTAAAATTGTAGTGTACTTTGTATATTTGTAGTGTTTTTTGTAACGCAGTTTTACTCTTGGTTGCGTGTTAGAGAAGGCCGTATGGCCTTAACTCTGCCAGGTTAAATAAATCATTTTATTATTATTATTATTATTATTATTATTATTATTATTATTATTATTATTAGTAGTAGTAGTAGTAGTAGTAGTAGTAGTAGTAGTAGTAGTAGTAGTAGTAGTAATATTAATTTATTACTAATTGTACTTTTTATTAATTGTGTTTATTATTAATTATTATTGAGTGTAATTAGTTACCACTGCCACCAGGTATATACACATTTGCAGTGTGAAAAAATACATATATATATCACGGTCGATAACTGCCACACTGCCGCAGTGATACAGTCTCGAAATTCCTGAGAGTTAGCGGGGAGTGAGGGTACAAAAACAATGTCCTTCACAAATCCCCAAAAGAAAAAATCGCAATATGTAAAATCCGGTGACCTGGGTGGCCACCTCATTGTCTTCTTGTCCACAGCATTCTATCCAACTCCAGTATTATTTAACCGTGTAGTCTCCTGGGGCAAAGTACGGTCCCTAGTTCATTCATTCATTCTTTCACTGCAAGCCCAGCATTCTCCAGTCTTTCCTATTTATTGCTTGAAATTTGTAGCCATTCTCCTTCGGCTATGCAGCAGTTAGGCCTACATCCGAGCTCGGAGGTGCCCGATGCCACTGCTGCAGGGAGGTGCAGTTTGTTTGTAGCCCGGCAGTCACTGGGAGCGCGCTTAGCAAGGGAGGCTGGCGGTGCGGCTTCCAATTTTAAAATGATTAAACGTTCCCATGCCGAGCGAGCGCTGGTTGGCACACACACCAGCCGATTGCGTAATTAGGCTGTCACTCAGCCCATACAGACAGATTGGAACAAGGAGCGGGCCGACGATGATGGAAGCTGGGAAAGACGAAAGAGGAGATGAAAGGATGGCTATTCCAGCCAGAGAGAAGATGAAGCGGAAAAATAAATTCCCGATAGTATGTTGAACCGTGTAGTGAGTCTCTTCCTCCTCTTACCATGCTTCAGACCATAGGTAAGAATGTAGCACTCGCTATTGTTCTATCCATCTTTTCTTTGGGCGTCCTATGTCACTATCCTTGACGGTCTGTAATTTAAATTAATCTTAATTACCTACTCAGAATAACTCGATACTCCACTCACTGCTGAACTTTACGTCTGCATAGTGTCGGAACTACATCAAAGTTTCATCTCCAAGTACAGCTCTAGATAGTCTATATTACCATTGAGATGTAGCTCTAGATTTGGTAACTTAAAAGATGGTATTTTAACATCTGTAACGTGCCGAAACTACATAAAAGTTTCATCTCCAAGTACAACTCTAGATAGTCTACATTACCATTGAGATGTAGCTCTAGATTTGGTATCTTAAAAGATGGTATTTTAACATCTGTAACGTGTCGGAACTACATCAAAGTTTCATCTCCAAGTACAGCTCTAGATAGTCTATATTACCATTGAGATGTAGCTCTAGATTTGGTATCTTAAAAGATGGTATTTTAACATCTGTAACGTGTCGGAACTACATCAAAGTTTCATCTCCAAGTACAGCTCTAGATAGTCTATATTACCATTGAGATGTAGCTCTAGATTTGGTAACTTAAAAGATGGTATTTTAACATCTGTAACGTGTCGAAACTACATAAAAGCACAGTCTAGTATATACAGTCACGAAGCTCAATATTAGGGAATATGCATCCAATGACAGTTGAACTTTAGTTGTTAGCCACTAGGACCGCTTCTATCGCACAGTCTATTGTTACTAGTACTCTAAGTTGCTAACTGCTTGGAGCATTGTATCGCGAGAATTGCAAAAAATCACCTCAAGCTTCGTGACTGTATGTAGGCTACTAGACTCTGATAAAGGTTTCATCTCCAGGTACAGGTCTACTAGGTGTTCATTTCAAAGTGTGTCATGACGTCACTGTTGTTGGGTCACCGATTTGAAGCGAGTTTCAGCTTATATGTTAGAGAAGTTGCCTATTATTTAAGGCGTTCTTCAACCTGAACTTGAGAATGTGTACGGTATAACTTGAACGTCGTAGCAACAGATGGCGGTCTGTACGGTCTGTGTGCTACCATAACCTCTTTCGAACTGTGTTTTGCGCCGGCAAGTCGTACGCAGGGTATTTGTTATCATCGGTTGCGTACTGTAACATTCCACAACACAAATCAAATGCTCCATGTCCATGTTGACCGTCGAAGTTAATGTCAACAAATACGTAAGTAATCGTCTTAACCCTCTCCCCATATCCCGACAGTACGTATTTCCAAACAGTTCACATTCCTGTCACTACCGGCGTTACCGTACGTATCGGTACGTACTCTTCAAAATGAACGCCGTACTTGCTAGGCAACTTCTCTGCCTCATAGGTTATACACCTCTGCGGAAGTGTAGGAATATTGAATTCTCTAGGCTCATCGGCTAGCCACATGACGGCATACAGCGAGCCATGACACATTTTGAACTGAACACCCAGTAGATATATTAATATTCATATGTAGCTCTAGATTTGGTATCTTGAAGGTGATATTTTAAATCTGTAACTTGTACGAAGTACATACAGGTTTCAACTCGAGGTGCAATTCCAGATACCGTATATAACATTTCAGGTGGAACTATAAATATATAAAGAGTAGCCCAAAAAATGTATACACTGTTTCTTCATCAATAACTTTGGAACAAATTGAGATAAAATTCTTGTTTTCGGAGGAAATTGTAGCTTAATGTAGGTGGTCGAAGTGGCCACCATCAGCATCCAAACACTGTCGATGCCACCGAACTGCTCCACGAACTAAGGTCTGTAACATGTCCAGTGTGATAGCTGCACATGGCGTTAAATTTCGATTTGATCTCATAACGCATCCAGAATTTTCCGATAAACAACGTCCTTTAGGTTCCCCCATAGGTATAAATAGGGACCGTGCTGGGTACTCGACAGCACCTCTTCGACCTATCCATCGTCCGTTTTATCCAGTTAAGCCCTGACATCTCGATGGTAGTGGACTGGGGCCCAATCTTGTTGCAGATAGAATCTCTCGTCTCCATACAGCTCTCGTATGACGTCTGAAGCATCTCGAGAAAAACCGTAGCGGTAGCTGTGCCTTCAAAGAAGAACGGCCCAATCAAATCCCGAGAGGACAAACCACACCACACATTAACTCCCAGTAAATTGACGACTTTGTCCTGATGGATGTGCGGATTTTCGGGGGTTCAGTACACGCAATTGTGGCGGTTTACAGTACCATTTAGTTTGAATTGAGACTTGTCAGACCAGACAATGTTCTTTGAAAACTCCCCATGTTTTCAAACCTCTCACAGTACTCAATTTGTCGATCAGGTTCGTCCTCATTCACTGCATGCAGCAGTCTTAGAATGTAGACCTTCCACTTTGCAGTCTTCAAAATTCGCTCTACACTTGATCGACTGACTCCGATTTCACGTTCTACAGATTTCTGTGGTGAACTGTAAATTGTTACTGCTGCGGAGGTAGCTGCAGCTATTGCTGTTACAGGTCGCCCGGAACATCCTTTATGCTCATCATATACAGTATTAGTTGCTCCGAATTTGTGTCAAATACGCGCAATATTGTTACACGTGCAGGCGGTATTGTAAGAAACTCATTCAGCTACTTCCAAATCGCCTTCCACCACTTTCAAATTCACTTGCTATCGACAAATAACAAACAGCGATCACAAATGAAAATGCTAGCGTCCAAAAACAAACAATTTAAATTAAAAATGATCAATAATATTTAATATTTTTATTAAGATCGGCCCCCCAGAAAGAATACCACAAAATATCCTAAACTACACACCAAGAGGAAGGAGAGACATCGGCAGACCGAAGAAGCGATGGAGGTACCAGCTGAATCCAGGAGACGAAACAGGCCCAACGGCCTAATCCGAAGAGCATTTGATGATGATGATGATGATGATGATGATGATGATGATGATGATGATAATGATTAAGATCGGACAAAAAATAGTATGCAATACATGTGTTAAGTGCATAACAGAATTTCGGAAATAGAGAAAACTCGACTTCGTCTCGTCTTAACTTTTCCTCAATTCTGTTACAATGCATTTACCATGCTTCTATTGCAATATACCAGTGGTTCCCAATACTGTATAAATAAATAAATGAATAAATAAATAAATAAATAACTAACTAAATAAATAAATAAATAAATAAATAAATAAATACATAAATAAATGAATAAATAAATGAATGAATAAGTAAATGAATAAATAAATAAATGAATAAATAAATAAATGAATAAATAAATGATTAAATAAATAAATGAATAAATAAATAAATAAACAAATAAATAAATGTACCGTATAAATAAATAACTAAATAAATAAAATGAATAAATAAATAAATGTACTTTATAAATAAATAACTAAATAACTAAATAAATAAATAAATAAATAAATACATAAATGAATAAATGAATAAATAAATAAATAAATGAATAAATAAATAATTGAATTAATAAATAAATGAATAAATAAATAAATAAATAAATATATAAATAAATAACTAAATGTCTAAATAACTAAATAAATAAATAATTAAATAAATAAATAACTAAATAATAAATAAATAAGTAATAAATAAGTAAATAAATAAATAACTAAATAGATAACTAATATATAACTAAATAACTAAATAAATAACTAATAAATAAATACATAAATAAATAAATGAATAAATGAATAAATAAATGTATAAATAAATAACTAAATAAATAACTAAATATCTAAATAACTAAATAAATAACTAATAAATAAATAATAAATAAATAAATGAATAAATAAATAAATAAATGAATGAATAAATAAGTAACTAACTAATAAATAAATAAATAAATAAATGAATAAATAAGTAAATAAATAAATGTATAAATAAATAACTAAATATCTAAATAACTAAATAACTAACCAAATAAATAACTAAATAAATAACTAATAAATAAATTAATTAATTAATAAATAACTAATAAATAAATAAATGAATAACTAAATAAATAACTAAATAAATAAATAACTAAATAAATAACTAATAAATAAATAACTAATAAATAAGTAAATAAATAAATAATCAATATGACTGAATATATTTAAATCGTATAAAACTCAGAATGAGAAAATTGTAATGTGTGACAGTCTATTTCACACTCGTATTTTCACTTCATACGTATTTAGACTTTTCTTGTATCTTTGCAAACGAATTTCTATTAAAATAAAACACGTAAACTCACACTATGAAACATATCATTAAATTTCACGCTTTTTTTCGCTTCTACATAGTTCTGCATTTCGTTCCTTCTCAACTACCCTTATCACAATTTGTCTCTTTCCTACAAAATAAACTCGGCATGTCATATTTGTATTATATTTTAAGCAGAGTTTGTAGAATCCTCTCACATTTCTCGAATAATTCTGTGCGTTTTTCAAGGATTAGTAAACTAACTAATTGAAAATTAATTAAAATTTTCTTTTCTTCTTTATCTCAAACTATAATGATTTATAACGGTATATGAGCTTATTATGAAAGCCATCAAAATTTTATATTCTGTAATTAAAACTCTTGTGAGAAAAGAAATAAGAAAAGTCTTTCAACTTGTTAAATGAAAGCTAATTAATTTGTTCTTTAAGAATATAAAATTACCATCCCCTTGTGTCACTTAGCAAAAAAGGAACGTCAAGACGTCGTTATAATATGTCAAAACTAAGTAGCAATTAAGAAAAGAAAAATAATTAACAAAAAAATTGTTCCTTTTCAAGAAGTTAAATTGCAGTAATATAACAGTTGCGTGCTATGGACTTAGTTTTAATTACATGCATTCTCTTCATATCAAATAGGAACACTCAAACGGGAGGGGAGGGGAGAAACAATGGAAAGCGACGTCTGTTTCACGTCTTACATAATGAAGAACAATCAATACCTCTCTGTCACTTGAGAGCCTCAGGAATATTCTCTAACTGGCTTTTCAAGACAGTGGGGTAGGCTATACGATCATCGCATAATTATTTATTTATTTATTTACTTATTTATTTGACATTGACATATTGATTTATTGATATAGTTCACAAGTACAAAACTTAATAATATAACAAAAGATCTATAAACAAATGTAGTTCTACATACTAAATATACAATTTCCTAGACTTATTATTTTATCGCAAATCTCAATAATTTATTGGTTCAAACTTGCACTTACGTCTGGTTTTAGTGCATGTTTAAACCAATCGTGATAACCATTAAGACATTAAACCTTATTTTATCTGATCCTTTTCACAATTTAATTGTAATTATTTAGGTCTTACTTTAATAATAACTTATTATTCCAATTAGGTGATCAGATGTCGACATACTGTAAGTCCTGAACCTGAATTAGCTGACTCGATACATTCTGTATGTAGGTTGTCTTTATTTCTTACAATATTTCCTTGTCAGCAGAAACGTTTGCGTAACTTCAATGAAGACTACAGCATACCTGCTTAAACACAAACTTGACAAGTTGCTTACATAATCAACCTCAATTTAGTTACATTATTGTGTCGCATGTACTGATTATCAATTCATTACTATTATAATGCCTACTAAATTTATTATAAATGCATTATTATTGAAATTAAGACATATTAGTAAAGCAATTTATAAAGTCAAAATTATCTTCTGAACCTTTACTAAATAATATAGCTATCTGAATACATTAATAACTGCCTTAATTCTCTATTTTCAATTTTTATTATTTTAAAAACCTTGACGTAATTCTATCTTATTTTCAAAACCTGTCTGCTTATCTAATTTAATTAATAATAAGTGTTTCTAATTTTAGGAAAATACTTATTTATTTATTTACTTATTTATTTACTTACTTATTTATTTACTTACTTATTTATTTACTTACTTATTTATTTATTTACTTATTTATTTACTTATTTATTTATTTATTTATTTATTTATTTATTTATTTATTTATTTATTTATTTATTTATTTATTTATTTATTTATTTATTTATTTATTTATTTATTTATTTATTTATTTATTTATTTATTTACTTATTTATTTATTTATTATTTTGCTAATAATTGTAACATAAATTATAAAATATACAGAGAAACTTTAGCTCGCCCCTGAAAGAGTAGAACTCGTGCTCAGGGGCGGATTCCTGAATTGAAATTATAATTATACAATACAATTTGCAATTATAGTATATAAATTTAAATTTACAATTTTTCAGTTTTTATAAAATCCATACATAACTTTTTAAATTTAATACTAGAACTATTAGAATTGACAAGATTAGGATATTTAAATATAAATTTGTTATATATTCTTGGGCCTACATTACTACTATGCTTAAATACTGTAACAGTGTTGCATTTTGGTTCAAACAATCTTAAGGAATTCATACCTTTTGTTTCATAACTATGAGAATACAATTCAAAATTATTTCGATTTTTATGTATGAATTTTATTAATACAATGTAATAAATATGTCTTACGTTAAGTACATTAAAGTCTAGAAACAAACTTTGAGATGTAAAATCAATAGGTTTATGAAGACATATTTTAATTATTTTCTTCTGTAATAAATAAAGTGGATTAAAACTGGATTTAAATGAGCTACCCCATCCTATAATTCCATACATAATTACCGATTGAAATAAAGTTAAATATATTGTACGTAATAAACGTATTGACAAGTAATTCCTCAATAAAACAAAATACTATATACCAAATTACGTAATTTATTACAAAGGTAATTAATATGTTGGTTCCATTTTAAATGATTATCGAAAATTATATGATCCTGCAATTACTATTGTAATCATATAGGCTACCCATTTACCACAGGCATGGGTGGGCAACTCGTGCTCTCAAAGTGTCAGCACAATCTCAGTGCAGGTAGAACGGACTCTGTACTAGCTATACTGTCTGTGTGCGGTTCTTTCAAGACACAAGTTCGATCGCGTCTGCAGTAAGTGGCGGCTCGTTTTAAGTGAAAAACAATATAATTCCCAAATCATTTCCCTTTAGTTACGAGTAAGAAGATAATTTTTTAATTAAGAAGAGAGGTAAAGCTTTTATTCTACTACAATTTCTTACGCATGACATTTTATGTTACAAATAAACAGTGAAGGTTTTAGTAAAGAAATACTGTCTGCATCTGCTTTAGAACAGCTAAAGGTGAAAATGGGATATCAACAAGGTGAGACTGATATCAAATATCATTAGCACGTTGTGCGTGCGAGTTACAGAATTGCAAGACATATAATCGACTAGCTAAGAACATTTATGGATAAATTTGAAATATGGTTGTATCATGTAGAACATAGACAACTTCGCTTTTTTTGGCTATAAACTATCTTGAAGAGTGATAAGAGAATCTTCTTATCAAATACTTCAAGACCTATAGCAGAATTCACTGCTAAGTTTGGAGAAACAGTGACAATTGACAAGGAATCGAAATTTTTCTGAAATCTTATTGGCTTACGTCGATATAAAATCCTGAAAATTTATAGTTTGAGTTAATAAATCTACAGAACAGCACGTCACTCAGATTCCAGCGAAATCAAGAATCGAACTGTTCGTAATGTTGCCTCCATATATACTGTATGTGCTTGAGGCAGAGTTTAATACAAAGTAAAGAAAGAGTTCAGAAGTAAGCTTATTTCATCTACCGTGACATCTAAAAAATAATTCCTTGAATTTCTTATTGTTTGCGAATACAGACTATTAACTTTCTGAGAACAGAGGAATACTCTATAATGTATAAAGACTTGTAAATTCTAGCGTTCTACGTTTCATATAAGACTTATAATAAGAAATATTAACAAATAGTGTAATAATAAATAAGTGTTGCAGCTATATTTGTTGTATCTTGAAAGGTTGTATTCAGTTTGTGTTTCCAGTACTAAACTAATTTACAAAGCTAGAAAATAATATACTTTTTCATGTGTTCAAGTATAGTC
Source organism: Periplaneta americana (assembly GCF_040183065.1). Lineage (NCBI taxonomy): Eukaryota > Metazoa > Arthropoda > Insecta > Blattodea > Blattidae > Periplaneta > Periplaneta americana. Next base: position 20,161,555 of record NC_091120.1, read on the forward strand.
TGTCTAAAATTACTATAATTATTGTACCATGCGTCATTCTGAAATTGAAATCATGGAATAGATATCCCGATCACCTGCATGAGCCGCCAGAGCGCACCGTGGCTTTTGCAGCGAAACTACAAACAACTTGTAACTGCTCCGGCTGGCTCCGTCTGCCTTTCTCTCTTTCAAGGTTTTTTAGCACTTTGGGAGCACGAGTTGCCCATCCAGGACCATAGGAGTATTAGATTATACAGAATTTAAACCAATCAGAATTAGACAAATAAAGAAAATTCTTTAATCCTTCGGAAGTCGTTGTAGTCTTGTAATCTTATTGTACATATTCAATTAATAAAACAATTATTATGGTTACTTCTTGACTCTCCCTCGTATGTAAATATAGGGTGATTCACGAGGAGTCATCGCCACTTACGGTGCATAATCCCGAAGGCATTTTGAGCCAAAAAAAGCCATATAAATATGAGTCCTATTCTCAATATTTTCAGAGTTATACTAATTAGTTTTCAAGTTGTTAAAAATGTATTTTTTCTTTAGTTTTAAGGGTAAAAGAATATTGCAAACAGAGAATCAATTACGGAGCATAATCTCGAAGACATTTTGAGCCAAAAAAGTCATATAAATATGAGTCCTATTCTCAATATTTTCAGAGTTACACTAATTAGTTTTCAAGTTGTTAAAAATGTATTTTTTCTTTAGTTTTAAGGGTAAAAGAATATTGCAAACAGAGAATCAATTACGGAGCATAATCTCGAAGACATTTTGAGCAAAAAAAAGTCATATGAATATGAGTCCCATTCTCAATATTTTCAGAGTTACACTAATTAGTTTTCAAGTTGTTAAAAATATTTTTTTCTTTAGTTTTAAGGGTAAAAGAATATTACAAACAGAGAATCACTTACGGTGCATAATCCCGAAGACATTTTGAGCAAAAAAAGTCATATAAATATGAGTCCTATTCTCAATATTTTCAGAGTTACACTAATTAGTTTTCAAGTTGTTAAAAATATTTGTTTTCTTTAGTTTTAAGGGTAAAAGAATATTACAAACAGAGAATCACTTATGGTGCATAATCCCGAAGACATTTTGAGCAAAAAAAGTCATATGAATATAAGTCCTATTCTCAATATTTTCAGAGTTACACTAATTAGTTTTCAAGTTGTTAAAAATATTTTTTTCCTTAGTTTTAAGGGTAAAAGAATATTACAAACAGAGAATCACTTATGGTGCATAATCCCAAAGACATTTTGAGCGAAAAAAGTCATATAAATATGAGTCCTATTCTCAATATTTTCAGAGTTACACTAATTAGTTTTCAAGTTGTTAAAAATGTATTTTTTCTTTAGTTTTAAGGGTAAAAGAATATTGCAAACAGAGAATCACTTACGGTGCATAATCCCGAAGACATTTTGAGCGAAAAAAGTCATATAAATATGAGTCCTATTCTCAATATTTTCAGAGTTACACTAATTAGTTTTCAAGTTGTTAAAAATGTATTTTTTCTTTAGTTTTAAGGGTAAAAGAATATTACAAACAGAGAATCACTTACGGTGCATAATCCCGAAGACTTTTGAGCGAAAAAAGTCATATAAATATGAGTCCTATTCTCAATATTTTCAGAGTTACACTAATTAGTTTTAAAGTTGTTAAAATATATTTTTTCTTTAGTTTTAAGGGTAAAAGAATATTACAAACAGAGAATCACTTACGGTGCATAATCCAGAAGACATTTTGAGCAAAACAGTCATATATATTTTTTTTCCGGAGTTACATTAATTAGTTTTAAAGTTGTTAAAATATCTTTTACTTTAGTTTTAAGGGTAAAAGAATATTACAAACAGAGAATCACTTACGGTGCATAATCCAGAAGACATTTTGAGCAAAATAGTCATATATTTTTTTTTTTTCAGAGTTACATTAATTAGTTTTAAAGTTGTTAAAAATATATTTTTTCTTTAGTTTTAAGGGTAAAAGAACATTACAAACAGAGAATCACTTACGGTGCATAATCCCGAAGACATTTTGAGCAAAAAAATGTAATATAAATATGAGTAACTTTCTGTCGTCGGACTCGAACCTAGGCCCGATACCATAATGAATCGCAGCAGAGGCTGATACTGGCCGCATGAACATAAACGATTCTCGAGTGATATCGGCTCGTCTAGCACAGTATTCCAAGTACTATAGGCCCACATCGCCGCTTGTTAGACTCTTTCGCACTGCTGTCCAAACTAACACCGAGGCTGACAAAATAATAAGAAAGGTATTTATTGCAGCAAGTACAAACTTCAAGATTTTCGAAAACATTAACTCAGTCCCTGCTGTTATATGGCCGCACGGATGGATTTATTTCAGCAAGGCGGGTCTAGTTAGTGCGTTTCTTAGTAACAGACAGAAGAAGCGCTCAGTACAGCCAAATGAAAGTGTTTATAGATGTACTCCTCAAACTAAAGTTGGCAACATGCAAAAATGTGTATCATGTGAAGAGTATTAAGGATGGTGTCATTACTGGACGCGGATCTTAAGTAATTAGTCTACATGTTCTATTCCTATAGCTGTAAGTTAATTACACTGAACAATAAGAATTTTGCTCCTACTTAAAACAATGTGTCCCTTATGGTTTGGTGTGCGCTGAACCCGAAAATGTATCTCTTTTCTTCGTATCACGTAAGATTGTTAAGATAAACTGTGATTTCACTTTTCGATAAGCAGTCCCCCAGGAAACATCTGGTGTAAGTTGGGGGTTGTAAACCAAAACAAAAGCTAATGCATTTTATGAGTTTATAACTTCTTATGGTTGCTGGCATGTCCTTTTGTACTTCCAATAAACAGGTATTCGTCCTTTCTATTAAGTAAATTTCAGAACAGTTCAAAGTAAGGTCTACGCAATGAACAAACGAGAGTGTGGCTTTCAATATTTGAAAGAATAGTAATATGCGTTACAAGAGCGGTATGTTGAAGTTTTCATGTTCGAGGGAAAGTTTGAAAAAGCGAAACGTAGTTGAGCTTTTTTAATTTCCGAGAATATGAAAACAAACATACCGCTCGTGTATCGTACATTATTTTGTGCGAAGATCGTTTATTACATACCTGAAAGAGAAATTTCTAATTAGTTGCAATGAAATCTCCATCTTGGTTTCTGTTCAATGACGGCAAATTTGCAAAACAAAAATATCTATCTTCAACATTGTTCATTTAAAATGTTTTCTGTGTTTACTACACTCCAGCAGGCCGTGATATATGTCTGTCTTTTTTTCCCCCCAGTCTATGATGAGTCTGAAATCTTGTTGATTTTTTCACGGCTTCCTTAATGTTACTTGCATCACGAATGCAGTAACTTTAGTGGAGTTGTAGAGTTTACTTAATTTTTGCAAATATTTAAAAACAATAATTAACAGTGCAATTTAGGTGAAATTGCAGTGGTAAGTTTCCAATTTATAGTTATTACTATATATTTAACGTCTCTAAAAATAATATGTTAAAAGCCTAAAGCAGTAAAATCAATATGTCACTTAAGCGGTAAGAAGAGGTAAATTGTTATGTGTGTTAGGTTGGGAATACTGAATGTGGAATTTTAGACTTTCCGCGGATTGGTTTTGTGCGGAAACCAAGCAAATACGCACGATCTCGCACAAAAGTTTACCTTTTGAGTATTCTAGAGCGAAGTTAAAAAGTAAAAGTGATAGTGTATCTCCTTGCGTTAGCTCGCAGTGAATTGGAAAAGCATTAGACATATATTTATTTTATCTTTATCATCATCATCATCATCATCATCATCATCATCATCATCATCATCATCATCATATCATCACCATCATCATTGTCTATTATTGTTTCACTAACAACACTTCCCTATCATTTTATTCTAATTTATTTTTACTTTTATTAGACTATGTATTACTGCTCACTGTTATATTATTTTCCTACATAGGGAATTCGATATTTAAAGGTGACTATAGTGTTAATAGTTATTTACAGTATCATAGAATTTTTCCTATTTTCGGAATTCTGTCATAGACCTACGCACTTAACAATCGTACTAAGGTAGGCAATACGAATGTTTGAACGAGCGTGTTTTTTTCTCGTATGTTGTGTGTTACGCGATCGTATTTTGCAATGTATTATGTAAAAAGTTAATTTGTTTCTTAAATAATTGAATACTTTAAGAGGGCTTTGCATGTCGTTGCTATGGGGCTGCATACATTGCTACTATATTTCATCCTGTTTGCGTTTTCCACTGTTTTAGACAAACAAATACATTAATTTAGTGTTTTGTTTTTATTTTGACATGAAGCGTCTATGCATTTGACTTTCCAGAAATTTTATCACATTTTCGGTTAATACGGTGACGTCATCCAAGCGTACCGCTTCACGTAAGCGATAAAAGCTGCTCAGGTTGGGAATGTGTACAGTAAATGTAGAAGTTTAACGAAATATTTAACTTAATTTTAATTGAGTAAAGACTATTCACACAAAAATAAATTGATTAAAAATTGCGAGAAGAATATAGACAAATAATTAATTTATCATAGTATAATAAATTCTAAAGTATACTTATTTTTTTGTATTAATTTATAGTCGCTTTAACTCCTAGCTCATATCGCGACTGTCTTTAATTTACTGTTTAGAATGCGCAGTTGTACTGTATCTCTTATATTTTGGTTGCAATCTGACATTCGTCTTTATTTACCTGGAAATTAATTATATTCAGTCGAGGAAAATCACGGAAAAAACCTCGACCAGATTGTTCGGCACCGGAAATCGAACCCGGAACCATTCGAATGCGAGTCTATTGCGTTACCTCTGAGCCATTTCGCACGGTTACTGTGAAAAATGAAGTTTTCTTTTTACTGCCAACCCAATCTCTCTATCTTTCAAAGTTGGATTAGGCCTATACGTATAACAATTTTTCGGTTATGAAAATTAATTGAAAAATTACATTTTTGTAGGAAAAAATTAATTAATGGATGTCTTTATATCAATTAATTTTGGGATAGAGTTACATATTATCTTAAACCATTCTTCCAAATCCCAATAATCTGTCTCTTCATGTCCATATTCACTGAATTTCGACACATTTTCACTTTTTTCAAGGAATAGGCCTAAATCTAACCTTTTGACACTTGCAACAAACTCCACAACTGTTTACTAAAAATCGAGGGAATAAGCTGATTGACAGGTTTTTACCAACTCCCAATGTCATGATGTAAATGGCTTTGCCGCGAATTTCAAACTCAAGAGAATTTTAGAGACCGGCAATTTTTCCTAAATGAAAGACTGAAAAAATCTGGATTACAATGCGTGAATGAGTTGTCACAAATTTTTAAAATTAAAAAAGATAATTGCACAAGAAACATTTCAGATATGTCTAACTGTATCCCAAAATTCATTGATCTAAGTACACTCATTCTGAAGTAATTAATTTTTTCCTACAAAAAATGTAATTTTTCAATAAGTTTTCATAACAGAAAAATTATTATATAATCCACAGTTTGAAAGATAGAGAGATTGGGTTTGCAGTAAAAACTATATATTTAACAGGCATTTGTTCCTTGTATAAAGATCAGGGGGTTTCACATAAGTATACATACATTCATTAATTCATTCATAGTGTACTGCCGAACAAGTCTTTCATTGCAAACCCAGCATTCTCCAGTCTTTCCTATTTTTTTTTCTTCCTCTTTATCTCTGCATATAAGCCATATATTTTAACATCATCTATCATTTGATATCTTCTTCTGCCCCGAACACTTCTCCCGTTCACCATTCCTTCCTGTGCATCCTTCAGTAGGCAGTTTCTTCTCAACTAGTGACCCAGCCAATCCTTTCCCTCTTTCTGATCAGTTTCAGCATCATTCTTTCTTCACCCACTCTTTTCAACGCAGCTTCATTTCTTATTCTGTCTGTCTATTTCACAAGCTCCATCCTTCTCCATATCCACATTTCAAATGCTTCTAGTCGCTTATCTTCATGTTTCTGCCCCCATACAGTGCTAAACTCCACACAAAGTACTTCACTAGTATCTTCCTTAGGTCTTTTTACAGATGTTCGCAGAAGATACTCCTTTTTTATTAAAAGCTTCCTTTGCCATTGCTAGCCTCCTTTTGTCTTCCTGGCTGCAGTTCGTGTTACTGCTTAAATTATACCCCAAGTATTTGAGCTGTCCACTTTTTCTACTGTCTCATTTAGAATTCGCAAATTTACCTTCTTTACTTTTCTTCCTAAGACCATAAGAGACTACAACGTGTTCATAATGTTTCCATAAGATTCATCTGCAATACTCGTAAATTTGACCATATAGCCTAACACCTTCCCTCCAGTGACTTTCATGGGTGCGTCTGAAGGAACGAAGAACAATACATTAACTGTCTCTTTTGTTTAGAATCATGCATTCTTCTACTCCGAATTATCTGTTATCGCGCTTTCAGTTTCTTACAACTCTTCGAAACCGACATCAAGCACTTCTTTCTATCCCTCATCATAGAACGTCTTTATACTCATCTTCCTATAATGTAGAAATGCCTCGCCTCTGGAATTCGTTACCTAATGACGTTACCTAATGACTGCCGGACTTTATCACAATTCAAAATTGAATTGGAAAATTTTGTCTTAGTTAATATTTTTAGGTATTGCTAGAAGTATTGATTTGTGTTTTTTTTTTTTCATTTTCTTTTTTAATCTAGATTAAAATTGCAAGTTTCTTGTTTATGTCAGTTAATTAGTTAGGATATAATTAATTATGATATTTAATCACTCATTTAAAGTTTGTGTGACTGCAACCTGTGTATATTTTTGTGTGGCTTTAATTTGTTTATAGTGTTTTTTCTCTCTCTCTCTTTATTTCTTGTGTAGCTTTATTTTGTATATAGTGTATATATGTATGCATATAGAGTGTTAGTTGAGAGACCGGAGGGAAAAAGACCTTTGGGGAGGCCGAGACGTAGATGGGAGGATAATATTAAAATGGATTTGAGGGAGGTGGGATATGATGATAGGGACTGGATTAATCTTGCACAAGATAAGGACCGATGGCGGGCTTATGTGAGGGCGGCAATGAACCTTCGGGTTTCTTAAAAGCCATGTGTATGTATATGTATATATGTATATGTATTTCTTTTTCTGTTTATTTCTATTATTGTATTTGTATTCCTGGTGTTGTGAAAGAGAAGGCCTGATGGCCTTAACTACACCAGAATAAACAAATAAATAAATAAAAATAAATAAATAAATGGTTTTCGTCTTGTTGGCATTTATCTTCATCCCATACTGCTCACAGCTCTATTTAGCTCCAGTAGCATATCCCTTAGTATCATCTCCTCTTCTGCTAACAATAAGTAGGCTATACAATCAGGAGTAAAACATTACTTTTTAAAGTGTGTGTTTAAACTTTTGGCAGAAGCTGTACATCAGTCGACTTCGTTATGTATCACGTATTAGTCGGAAATGGCGATTTCTCGGAACTGTGATTTTGTAACTATAGTCCCAGTCGAAACCAGTGACACACCTATCACAGCGACAAAATCACAAGTCTTAGAATCACACCCTATCAATACTTCACAGAAAATTAAAATCTGAAATACTGTAATGAAGCCAAGCTAACCACACTGAGTTGTTCCGTGGAGGCAGAACAGTATAGTTACCGTGGTAACCGTGTTGTTTAGACTTGAATAATCTGTCGTCTTAAAAGCTACGGTTGCTGCCACTTTATCTTATTTTTCAGCATCTTGTTGCTGCTCTTCATTTCGAGGGCCCCTCACTCCGCCAGGCTCGCACCTGCAGCCTGACGACAGTTTCATAACTTCCTCTAATCGTCAGCTCCTCTTACATCCTTGTTGCACTCACATTCCAGCTTCCCGTCCAGTGTTCTCAGCTTTCAGACACTCAGCGTCTGACGGATTCGTTTCAAGACATGAATTGTACATTATTAATAAAGATTTGTGTCTAAATTAGCCACAAGAAAGATTAGAGCCAGGCCTTGCTACCTCAGAAACAAGAAGAAAATAAAAGCAGATGAAACTGTAGCATTAGTAGGCAATAGTTATTTCAGGAATTCTTAAATAATGTATGCAAGTAGCAAGTAAGTAAGTGGATGGCTGGATAGATGGATCGACAGACAGACAGATAGATAGATAGATAGATAGATAGATAGATAGATAGATAGATAGATAGATAGATAGATAGATAGATAGATAGATAGATAGATAGATAGATAGATAGATAGATAGATAGATAGATAGATAGATAGATAGATAGATAGATAGATAGATAGATAGATAGATAGATAGATAGATAGATAGATAGATAGATAGATAGATAGATAGATAGATAGATAGATAGATAGATAGATAGATAGATAGATAGATAGATAGATAGATAGATAGATAGATAGATAGATAGATAGATAGATAGATAGATAGATAGATAGATAGATAGATAGATAGATAGATAGATAGATAGATAGATAGATAGATAGATAGATAGATAGATAGATAGATAGATAGATAGATAGATAGATAGATAGATAGATAGATAGATAGATAGATAGATAGATAGATAGATAGATAGATAGATAGATAGATAGATAGATAGATAGATAGATAGATAGATAGATAGATAGATAGATAGATAGATAGATAGATAGATAGATAGATAGATAGATAGATAGATAGATAGATAGATAGATAGATAGATAGATAGATAGATAGATAGATAGATAGATAGATAGATAGATAGATAGATAGATAGATAGATAGATAGATAGATAGATAGATAGATAGATAGATAGATAGATAGATAGATAGATAGATAGATAGATAGATAGATAGATAGATAGATAGATAGATAGATAGATAGATAGATAGATAGATAGATAGATAGATAGATAGATAGATAGATAGATAGATAGATAGATAGATAGATAGATAGATAGATAGATAGATAGATAGATAGATAGATAGATAGATAGATAGATAGATAGATAGATAGATAGATAGATAGATAGATAGATAGATAGATAGATAGATAGATAGATAGATAGATAGATAGATAGATAGATAGATAGATAGATAGATAGATAGATAGATAGATAGATAGATAGATAGATAGATAGATAGATAGATAGATAGATAGATAGATAGATAGATAGATAGATAGATAGATAGATAGATAGATAGATAGATAGATAGATAGATAGATAGATAGATAGATAGATAGATAGATAGATAGATAGATAGATAGATAGATAGATAGATAGATAGATAGATAGATAGATAGATAGATAGATAGATAGATAGATAGATAGATAGATAGATAGATAGATAGATAGATAGATAGATAGATAGATAGATAGATAGATAGATAGATAGATAGATAGATAGATAGATAGATAGATAGATAGATAGATAGATAGATAGATAGATAGATAGATAGATAGATAGATAGATAGATAGATAGATAGATAGATAGATAGATAGATAGATAGATAGATAGATAGATAGATAGATAGATACGCAAGAAGCGGCATAAGTAGCATCGATTTTCAAGTCATATTTCGTAAACGAGAAAAAAGCGAAACGAGCGACTATCACCACGTTTCTTAACGAACGAAAATTAGCTTAAATATGCATTTTCATTAAATTCAAGCTACAAGATCTGGGACGGTTCCCTCGTAAGTGGGCAATTCATTATAGAAATTAATATTCACAATAAGATGCAGGAAGTGAATTGTTAATAAACTCGCAACGTATATAATAAGAAAATATGTGTCATCTTCGTAATGTTGATTTAATTTACAATTATGATTTTTTCAATTCTGGTTTTATGCCTCCTTGATACACACATTTATTTTGTCTTTTTTATTAATATCGGACATCCTTGATTCATTTTTCGTGTTTCCATCACCTATCATTACTATAGCTTTGATAGACCACGAAAAACATAAACAAGCCCATTGACAATTTTTTATTAATAAATAATTTGAAAGACTTCTCAGGCCTCCGACTTAATTAGTCACTTTGTGTGAAAAAAAAGAGCAAAATCAAATCCTATCAATTGCGTTGCACACGAAATGTTGCTAATTTGCTTCCAAGCTTGACTCCATAATTTCGACATGGTTCTTCTGGTGCCACGAACACGTCCGATCACAATGGGGCTAGGAATTGTTACATTCACGCTCCACAGAAGGAACCGACAATTCTTATGAGTGATTCAAACAAACCGGCCATGCGAAATACAAGGCAGGTAGGTGAGAGAGACTGCAGTTCATCAAACCAGAAAGTGGGATCAAGACCGTAGGACTGAGCCATATAAATTACCGACTTGTTAGACCGTGTTCGTCGGGGATAAAACTGTACGAACATGTGTAGCGTGAATGTCAGCGACTTTATCTTCTCTTTCTGCGCTTTTTCTTTATCATATGTAGTTAGAGGCGACACTCCGTGTATTTCCGTGTTGTGTTGCAGCAACTGCGTCCTTACATTGCGCGGACGAGCAAAAAATCCCGTCATTTTAATTACATGTGATCATAGTTTTATTTATGTTATAACTAGTTTAATAAAAACAGTCTAGTTCTGTCATTAACTGAAGCAAATCTAAAGCTCGACGTGGATCTTCATACAGAGTGGGACTCAAATAACCCTGCAGATTTTCAAAGCGAAAAAATCGTGTTGTATGAAACAAAAACATGTAATATCATATTGGTGGAAAGTCCATTGTTTTCTCAAAAAAAAAAAGTTTATTTTTTTTTTATTTTTCAAATGAAAAGATGGCGACAAGTGAAATTTTGGTCATTTTCAGTCAAAAATTGAAGGGGTAATTTACTTTGCACGACCTATAAAATATATGCAAAAATTATAAGCTTTGGATTAAATAAAATAACCGAAGCAATATTCAAATCTATAGGCTACTAATCCAATCGCATACCGTAAGCGTGCAATCTGGGAAGAATATTGAAAGAATCAAGTTTAAAAGGTACGTTCAATTAAGATGCATGAAGATTTTATGTCTACATGGTGCGCTGTTTTGAACGTAAATATATTAATTAATATTAAATATCAATCTTGCATTCTTTGCTTTAAAGTTGAAAGAAAAGTTTAACCGTGTAGTTGCATCTTAATGTATTCATGATCATCAATTCACGGGGAAACAGTTGGCGACAACGACTAAACAAAAGAACGACCATGCGATAAATCTAGCTGCAAAAATTATCGCAAAGTCTGACTGTGATTGGTTGGAATTCAAAACTTCATTACACTCCATTGGTCGAAAATGGAATGACGTCATATAAACGAAACAGTCGCAGAAAGAAACATTTTTGTGTTGAATTCATCGTAACTCGGAAACCAGCCTGACATGGTCTGATTATTACAAACTCCATATATCATGCCTGAAACACATTTCCAGGCTATTCTTGGCTAAAACAAATGCTTTTAAGATGACCTACTTGCTCTAAATGTCCTAAGAGGGCTTGAATTGTACGTGCCTTGAAGATTAAGAGTCCTTTTAGCGACTGTCATAAAATATTTCACATTTTCTGAGACATGCGTTCAAATCACACATACGCTGATGTTGAACGTAAAGTCAATGTTTTATGCACGAAGGTATATGATACAGCAGCCCGCTCTTTTAACGTTCCAATTTCTACCCCTTCCCCCAAACACTCCCCTCTCGTTTTATATGAAATGTGTAATAGGGTGCCTCTGTATGTTGTTTGCACAACCAGATCTACCGCTATAGACTTTTTTATCGCGGGAGGTAAAAAAAAAGGCAGCAGCTTCATAAATAATTGATGGAACCGAGAAAGAATCTAAACAGTGAAGCAAATTAGAAACACAGCGCACTGCATTATATGATAGCGCTTATATCAACTTTTCCCAGCAACGTTCTACGTAATATGCATGTACAGTCGCCTGAAATAAAAGTGGGTTTTATCTTCAGCTCCGATCGCGTTTTTTGTAACCAAGCGCTCGCCAGTATTGCTTCAATTGAATTTCATATTTGTATGAACAAAGATTGTATTAATCAATTTATACATTTTTAAACGACAAAAAGTGGTGGAGTGTTACAATTTTTAGTTTAAATAAAACTGAATGATTCAGGATCCGCTGACTAGCACAAGAGATGTGGCTCCGATATTTTCCATTACTGACGATGAATAGGCCTACAGAATTTCATTAATAAGTATTTAATGAATTTCAATCTTAAGGCATATAAACTTGCAAATGTTTATTTGCTATTTAATAACAATATATGAACGTTTTCGCCGTTTAGGGCATCTTCAGATATAACAAAACATATTATCTGGACCTATAATAACATATTATGCAAATAACAAGGAAAATAGAGAACAATATATGTGGTACATGAAATTCATGAGCTTTATGTAGATATAACATGATACAGGATGAATATTGAGATAATCTTTGAATTTGAACTTAGACTGGACGAATATTTTATTTTATACATATAGCTCATGTTACAATTAATATACAATGTTTAAAATTTGTCAATGATGTTAATTTTAAAATTTACAATGATGATAATAAAATATTTAAAGTAATCATGGCTGAAAGTTGTCATTCAAATGCCAACGGCCTCTCTAAGCGAAATAATTACAAAACACAAGAACATTAACTACGCATACTATCTTGTAACTTACGACAACTTTCAGCCATGATTACTTTAAATATTTTATTATCATCATTGTAAATTTTAAAATTAACATCATTGACAAATTTTAAACATTGTATATTAATTGTAACGTGAGCTATATGTATAAAATAAAATATTCGTCCAGTCTAAGTTCAAATTCAAAGTTTATCTCAATATTCATCCTGTATCATGTTATATCTACATAAAGCTCATGAATTTCATGTACCACATATATTGTTCTCTATTTTCCTTGTTATTTGCATAATATGTTATTATAGGTCCAGATAATATGTATTGTTATATCTGAAGATGCCCTAAACGGCGAAAACGTTTATATATTGTTATTAAATAGCAAATAAACATTTGCAAGTTTATATGCCTTAAGATTGAAATTCATTAAATACTTATTAATAATTTTAAATACTTATTAATAATTTACCAGGCATATTGATATATTAAAATGAATTGTAAACTACAGAATTTCGCAATGTTTCGAAGATTGATCCTATATTCCTATCCAAGTGAATAAGAAAAGGGTCCACCGCTTGCCTGACCGTGAAACGACAAAAAGTGGTGGAATGTTACAATTTTTAGTTTAAATAAAACTGAATGATTCAGGATCCGCTGACTGGCACAAGAGATGTGGCTCCGATATTTTCCATTACTGACGATGAATAGGCCTACAGAATTTCGCAACGTTTCGAAGATTGATCCTATATTCCTATCCAAGTGAATAAGAAAAGGGTCCACCGCTTGCCTGACCGTGAAACGACAAAAAGTGGTGGAATGTTACAATTTTTAGTTTAAATAAAACTGAATGATTCAGGATCCGCTGACTAGCACAAGAGATGTGGCTCCGATATTTTCCATTGCCGACGATGAATAGGCCTATAGAATTTCGCAACGTTTCGAAGATTGGCCCTATATTCCTTTCCAAGTGAACAAGAAAAGGGTCCACCCCTTGCCTGACCGTGAAACGACAAAAAGTGGTGGAATGTTACAATTTTTAGTTTAAATAAAACTGAATGATTCAGGATCCGCTGACTAGCAGAAGAGATGTGGCTCTGATATTTTCCATTGCTGACGATGAATAGGCCTATAGAATTTCGCAACGTTTCGAAGATTGGCCCTATATTCCTTTCCAAGTGAACAAGAAAAGGGTCCACCGCTTGCCTGACCGTGAAACGATTGGGCCCGGGTTCAAACCTTGGTTGGGACTAGTTACCTGATTGAGGTTTATCCGGGGTTTTCCTTCAACCCCATTAAGAGCAAATGCTGGGTAACTTTCGGCGTTGAACCCTGGACTTACTTCGCCGACATTATTACCTTCATTTCATTCAGACACTAGATAACCACAGCAGTTGATAAAGCGTAGTAAACTAATCAATAAAAAAAAAAACAAGAAAACGTGTGACGAGAAGAATATCTTATTCATTACGATCTTTGCAAATGACTGAATCCCACAGACTAGTAAACATATCAGCAGAGTCAAAGGGATCAAGGTCGTTTGGGAGTTACAATACAGAAATGTATGTATAAATGCGCGTCTCCACTATTAAACATTTAACAACAACATGTTAAATATAACATGTTGAATTTAACATGTATATGGACATTTCAAGTCTCAATTGACTTAACATGTTAACTAAGTATGTTGAATTTAACACTTTTAACATGTCGGCGTGTTTTCCAGCAGAAATGGAAAACATGTCAAGCCAATTCATTTGCTCGTGCAGCGTCGGTACAGTTCGGCAAAGTTCGTACAGTTTCCATAGCAACAACTATAAGTTCCGGTTTTGTGGCGCATATCTTGATCATTTTTATACTATCATTGGTCCTTGGTATTAGCTATAAGTTGTTCGAAGTAATGGAGTGGACGAAATAAAATGCATTAGAATAAAATTAATGCACTGATGGAAAGGCCTTGTTTGTGGGATGTGTCTGCAAAAGAATACACGGGCAAAACTAAGAAGGCCGACTGTTTTAGAGGACTGGAATTATTATTTAAATTGTTCTCGAGAATACAATAGAGAGTTTTCGCACTCTCGTCGTACGCTAAACGTTAATGCTATGTTGACGTCAGTAATGGTCGTATTTGGAAATGTATGTTAACGTTCGTAAAACACCGGAAAGAATAATTATACGATATTACCCACTCCTTTAACGTCTATCATGTCGTAGATCCTATGATAGTCAATCAATCGCGCTATAATTATTTTAATTGAGGTGAAATGGCTGCTCTTAAATTGTGTATTTCTTTGATGTAACAGGAAGTATTTTTGCAGCACTATGTTAAAATCGTGTTCTGACATTCTCAGCAAGTTTTTGAATCCAGATCGATACTGCATTCAACTTTAAGCTTGTTTAGAATGTATCCTGCATAGTGTCTTCTACTAAGATATTGCCGCATCCACATTCTCATTTTCTTCCTTTTCAAAGCCTTGTAACAAGCAATAGAGGCAATTACAAAAGTGAGACCATCATCTGAGTCCATTGTCCATGGTTTGAAAATAAAACACTATCTATATTAAAATCTCATAGACTGTTTATGGTGTACTACGCAAAGAATGTCAAGTTTAACATGTTTAACAGTGTGGACAAAGTGTTAAATGAAATTAGCATTAACATGTTGGGATGTTAAATGTTTAATAGTAGTGGAGACGCGCCTTAAGGGGAGCAAAAAGTGACAAGGGATTCATGTATAATCCTTATAAATATGTGTAACGTTTATACTTTATGCTATATCATACCTGATTTTTATTGAGCATGGTTTGGAACTGAAATAAATTGTCATATTTATTTTAATGTCTGTCCATACTGCCCACATTTAAATTTAACTGTTGTTACCTGCAGCGGAATCTCACTAATTCGGCCTAAGTAGGGGAAAACCCACCTCAATTACAGTCATTCCTGGCAAACTGGGAATTCCAATGAAAAAGTCTTTTTCAGAAATATTTATTTATTTATTTACTTATTTATTTATTTATTTACTTATTTATTTACTTATTTACATATTTATTTATTTATTTACTTATTTATTTACTTATTTACTTATTTATTTATTTATTTATTTACTTATTTATTTATTTACTTATTTACATACTTATTTACTTATTTATTTATTTATTTATTTACTTATTTATTTATTTACTTATTTACTTATTTATTTATTTATTTACTTATTTATTTATTTATTTATTTATTTACTTATTTATTTATTTACTTATTTATTTACTTATTTATTTACTTATTTATTTACTTATTTACATACTTATTTACTTACTTATTTATTTATTTACTTATTTATTTACTTATTTATTTATTTATTTACTTATTTATTTACTTATTTATTTACTTATTTATTTATTTATTTACTTATTTATTTACTTATTTACATACTTATTTACTTATTTATTTATTTATTTACTTATTTATTTACTTATTTATTTATTTATTTCTTTATTTACTTATTTACATACTTATTTACTTATTTATTTATTTATTTATTTACTTATTTACATACTTATTTACTTATTTATTTATTTACCTATTTATTTACTTATTTATTTATTTATTTACTTATTTATTTATTTATTTACTTATTTATTTATTTATTTACTTATTTACATACTTATTTACATACTTATTTATTTATTTATTTATTTATTTACTTATTTACATACTTATTTACTTATTTACATACTTATTTACTTATTTATTTATGTATTTACTTATTTATTTACTTATTTATCTATTTATTTATTTACATACTTATTTATTTATTTATTTATTTACTTATTTATTTACTTATTTATTTATGTATTTACTTATGTATTTACTTATTTATTTATTTATTTATTTATTTATTTATTTACATACTTATTTATTTATTTACTTATTTATTTATGTATTTATTTATGTATTTACTTATTTATTTAATTAATTAATTAATTAATTTATTTATTAATTAATTAATTAATTTATTTATTTATTTATTTATTTATTTATTTATTTATTTATTTATTTATTTATTTATTTATTTATTTATTTATTTATTTATTTATTTATTTATTCATTTATTTATTCATTCATTTATTCATTTGTTTCTTCTTGTAACCACTAGAGGTTGCCGTGGCAAAGAGTACCATGGTACAATATATATAGTGTAAATGCCTTGAGGCTTAGTGAAACATTGTTGTTAAAGTGAAATATAACAATTTGAATTAGATTGAAACACATGATAATAAACGAAGTAACGTCAAGGAGATGCGAATTAAAGTCATGGTCCATATATATATGATGCCTGAAAATAGCTATAGATCCTTTGAGTGTTGCAATTGTTAGATCTCTTAAAATATATCTTTATGCAGGCCAAAACATTTACAGAAGTCGACTAGGAACCGGGGTATGGTCCCACGGGCTCCTATCATTAGTCCCGTAATGACGATGGATTCCAGATGGTATTTGTCCTTATAAAAACTGATGGAAGGTTCATATATATTCCTTTTTTCCTCGTGTACTTCTTCTGGCTGATGTTCATGCGATTCGAATCTCACAGTAGGGTCTATTTTTTTTAGTTGGTTATTTAACGACGCTGTATCAACTACTAGGTTATTTAGCGTCGATGAGATTGGTGATAGCGAGATGATATTAGGCGAGATGAGGCCGAAGATTCGCCAGAAATTACCTTGTATTGACATTACGGTTGGGGAAAACCTCGGAAAAAATTAAACCAGGTAATCAGCCCAAGCGGGGATTGAACCCGCGCCCGAAAGCAACTTCAGACCGGCAGGCAAGCGCCTTAACCGACTGAGCCATGCCGGTGGCTAATAGGGTCTATGATGTAACCTTCAAGAGAGGGAGGTTTAAATGCAATTATGTCGATTCTTCGATTACTGCCCTCACTGGATATGCCGTGTATTTCTTCATATACTGAATAACCTTTGTTCCTTAAGGCAGTTTCTATTATAGATCTTACTGTATGATGCCGCGTATTTCGTAGAAGTTCACCGTGTGGACAGGTCCCCAGGACATGGGCAAGGGTTTCAACCTCTCTGTCTCAACGTCGACACAGGTTACTGCCCGAAGACCTGACAGGTACACTACGCACAGCTGACACGTTCGCAGTCACCTTGATCGTTTCCCTCCACTCACTACAGGAAAGATCCTTGTGATTCCGGATCCACTTATTGGCCTATTGTTAGTGTAAGACGTAGATAAGATTCTAAATTTAAATAATTTTATTTATATAGGCTATTACAAGTTTTATGGACATTGAATATAAGTGGTCTTGGCTAGGTGATAGGTACTCTTTTCTCCCTAAAGTTTGCAGCACTTACTTACAGATAGATCAGCTGTTAATGTATGTATTTCAAGGAGATATTGTTGACGAAATATTTTGAGAGTCTGCACTGTTAATTCCAGAGGTCCAGGATCAAGGAACTTTTTACTTTGTACTATATGCTTTCTGCCATTTATTTTAAGTAGATTGGGTTATAAACAATTATCATACTTACAGTTCAAGTTAATACTTTGACTTAGAAATGTCACAGTACTGACAGCTGTTATAAATTCCCAGTTTCTACCACTACAGATTAAAAAAGTGTCATCAGAGAAAGAGTAAATATTGCTTTTAATTTTATCTGGACTCATACTTACTTACTTACTGGCTTTTAAGGAACCCGGAGGTTCATTGCCGCCCTCACATAAGCCCGCCATTGGTCCTTATCCTGAGCAAGATTAATCCAGTCTCTAACATCATATCCCACCTCCCTCAAATCCATTTTAATATTATCTTCCCACTTATGTCTCGGCCTCCCCAAAGGTCTTTTTCCCTCTGGCCTCCCAACTAACACTCTATATGCATTTCTCGATTCGCCCATACGTGCTGCATGTCCTGTCCATCTCAAACGTCTGGATTTTATGTTCCTAATTATGTCAGGTGAAGTATACAATGCGTGCAGCTCTGCGTTGTGTAACTTTCTCCATTCTCCTGTAACTTCATCCCTCTTAGCCCCAGATATTTTTCTAAGAACTTTATTCTCAAACACCCTTAATCTCTGTTTCTCTCTCAAAGTGAGAGTCCAAGTTTCACAACCATAAAGAACAACCGGTAATATAACTGTTTTATAAATTCTAACTTTCAGATTTTTTGACAGAAGAAGAGATGACAAAAGCTTCTCAACCGAATAATAACACGCATTTCCCATATTTATTCTGCGTTTAATTTCCTCCCGAGTGTCATTTATATTTGTTACTTTTGCTCCAAGATATTTGAATTTTTCCACCTCTTCGAAGGATAAAACTCAAATTTTTATAGTTCCATTTCGTACAATATTCTGGTCACGAGACATAATCATATACTTAGTCTTTTCGGGGTTTACTTCCAACCCTATCGCTTTACTTGCTTCAACTAGAATTCCCGTGTTTTCCCTAATCGTTTTGTGGATTTTCTCCAAACATATTCACGTCATCCGCATATAGAAGCAGCTGATGTAACCCGTTCAATTCCAAACCCTCTGTGTTATCCTGAACTTTCGTAATGGCATATTCTAGAGTGAAGTTAAAAAGTAAAGGTGATAGTGCATCTCCCTGCTTTAGCCCGCAGTGAATTGGAAAAGCATAAAATAGAAACTGGCCTATACGGACTCTGCTGTAAATTTTATATGGACTCATTAATAACAAATCATTACAGACATAATGAATAAGAGGAGGTCCTAAGGCAGTTCCTTGACAGATAACAATGTTAATAGTAAAGTTATACGATGGCTGAAATAAATTATCTTAGTTGTTTAATCGTGTCTTAAACAAGAACTTTATACTTCCTAGCTCTCGGGCATTCGAACTAGTGTCGTATAATATTACGACTATCTATCTGTCTCTTGGAAGTCACAGCGTGGAGTACGAGGCCCGTTCTCCCGCACCTTGGTGCGTTGCTTAACTCATTTCCTTCACTAATTTCGCGGCTGGGGTGCCGGCACATCTGGTAACCGCATGACAGTCGCCGGGCCGCCCGCCTGCCAGGGGCTACTCAACGCCGAGCCATTGTTTGGGCATGTCACTCACTACGCCATTGACTCCGATTGTCATCTGTCTCGGCTTTTCAACGAATGTGTCTGCCCAACACAAAGGACCCAACTTTACAACTTTATCTACAGCCGATTCAGCCGCGCCGTTAGAGCAATGCTTTCCACAACAGAGACCGCGCTCGAATTCCGGTGAGGCAAAGTGGAATTATGTGCTATACTGGGTGTTCATTTCAAAGTGTGTCATGACGTCACTGTTGTTGAGTCACCGATTTGAAGCGAGTTTCAGCTTATATGTCAGAGAAGTTGCCTATTATTCAAGGCGTTCTTCAATCTGAACTTGAGAACGTGTACGGTATAACTTGAACGTCGTAGCAACAGATGGCGGTCTGTACTGTCTGTGTGCTACCATAACCTCTTTCGAACTGTGTTTTGCGCCGGCAAGTCGTACGCAGGGTATTTGTTATCATCGGTTGCGTACGGTAACATTCCACAACACAAATCAAATACTCCGTGTCCATGTTGACCGTCGAAGTTAATGTCAACAAATACGTAAGTAATCGTCTTAACCCTCTCCCCATATCCCGAAAGTACGTATTTCCAAACAGTTCACATTCCTGCCACTACCGGCGTTATCGTACGTATCGGTACGTACTCTTCAGAATGAACGCCGTACTTGCTAGGCAACTTCTCTGCCTCCTAGGTAATACACCTTTGCGGGAGTGTAGGAATATTGAATTCTCTAGGCTCATCGGCTAGCCACATGACGGCATACAGCGAGACATGACACACTTTGAACTGAACACCCAGTACTGCGTGTTCATGTCAAAGTGTGTCATGACGTCACTGTTGTAAGTCAGCGCTTTGAAGCGAGTTTCAGCTTTTATGTCAGACAAGTTGCCTATTAATCAAGGCGTTCAATCTGAACTTGAGAACGTGTACGGTATAACTTGAACATCGTAGCAACAGATGGCGGTCTGTACGGTCTGTGTGCTACCATAACCTCTTTCGAACTGTGTTTTGCGCGGCCAAGTAGTACGCAGGGTATTTGTTATCATCGTTTGCGTACGGCAACATTCCACAATACAAATCAAATGCTCCGTATCCATGTTGACCGTCGAAGTTAATGTCAACAAATACGTAAGTAATCGTCTTAACCCTCTCCTCATATCCCGACAGTAAGACAAAACTCACCTCAGTACATGTTTCCATACAGTTCACATTCCTGCCACTACCGGCGTTACCGTACATATCAGTAAGTACTCTTCAGAATGAACGCCGTACTTCCTAGGCAACGTCTCTCGCATTTAGGTAATACACCTCTGCGGAAGTGTAGGAAGATTGAATTCTCTAGGCTCATCGACTAGCCATATGACGGCATACAGCGAGCCATGACACACTTTGAACTGAACACCCAGTATAACGCTGTCAAGCTTTCTAGGTAGAGTCTCTATTCTACAGGGTGATTCACGAGAATTTACCGTCCCTTACGGAGCTTATTTCCGAAAACATTCTGAGCAAAGAATGTCATATAAACATGTGTCCTAATCTCAATATTTTCAGAATTATACTAATTCGAAATTGTTTGCAAAATACCAATATTCTTGAGTTTTAAGGGTAAAAGAATATTACAGATAAAGAATAAACTATTCAAGAGTGTCATTTCTTTAATTAGTATTCTGAAGCTATAAAAATATGTTGTGAATTCCATAGTTACTTTGTAGAGAATTTTTTTTTTCGATTTTTAAGTACAACATTACATTTTCTTACGCATTTATCACAACAATTGTTACAAATCACGTCACTCTTGTAAATTCTTTAAGACTGTACATTAGGACACATAATTAAACTGTGAAGAATCTAGTTCCTAACCATTTTTTTGATAAGTGCGTAAGAATAATGTTATTTTTAGTTTAACATTTTAAAATAAAATCAGTACAAAACAATTAACATCACATTTTTAGCTTCAGAACACTAGCCAATTAAAGAAATGACACTTCTTAATAGTTCATTCTCTATTTGTATTTTTTTACCATTAAAACTAAATAAAAAAGGTATTTTACTAACAATTTCAAATTAATGCATCTTTTAAAATACTGAGATTAGGACAAATATTTATGTGACATATTTTGCTCAGAATGTCTTCGGAAATAAGCTGCGCAAGGGACGGTAAATCCTCGTGAATCACTCTATATATTTACTCGAAAAACATGGCCTGCAATATTTTATTTGACAATCAAGTAAACAAAGCCATAGGGATTAGTTCTGATTCGTTGCATAAAATGCCATTGCTTACCTAAGTCAAGTTAAATTTAATGCCCCTTACTTTGTTTTTTAATACAGAACAGTTAGGCCCGGTTGCAGAAACACCGATCAAAATATGATTGGCAATCAAGGAGGGTTTGATTGGCCATCAGTACTATTTCTGTTGCAGAAAGAACAATCAGTGTTTGATCGGAGATCAGTCTTCCATCAGATTTGATCAACAGATTTTTGCTGGTTAAGTCACTGATCATCGATTAAGTAGGCTATTTATGTTGTTCTGTTTATAATGCAGTTACTGTAATGTATATAGTAAATAGTTATAGCGTAACAATATTGTTTTGTACATAATGGATTCTTCTGGTGAAGAAATTTTGGAATGAAAAAAATATTATTAAGAAGAAGGCGTTTCCGTGATAGACATGAATTGTTTTTATGTATAATGACAGAAAATTTGAGCAAAGATTTAGGAAGGATTCGTGTGTTTTGTTACTTTCAAAAATTGAAACAAATATATGCAGACAGACAAATCGAAACCTTCCACTTTCTTGTATGAACCAAGTTCTAATAATGCTGAGATTTTATGTTGTTGGAATTTTTCAGGCGGTCTTGGGTTATCTTGTTAGGGTCCACAAATCAACTATTTGCCGAGTAGTTAGGAATGTTACGTATGAAATTGCTTTGTTATGGCAGGGTCTCATAAATCCCCAAACTTCAAACAGGGAATGATTTGAAATCCAGAGAGAATTTTCAGTCATGTCAGGATTTCCAAGAGTAGCCTAATATTGGTTGTATAGACTGTTCACATCCCCATCCAATCACCTGGTCGAAATGATGCCGAACTTTATCGAAATAGAAAAGGTTTATTTTCTGTGAATATACAGGCAATATGTAGTCTACACCATCATTGAAATTCGGGAATGTTGTAGCCCGTTGGCAGGGTTCTACACATGACAACACAATATTTTTAATGAGTAGGTTACGAGCTCCATTTGTAAACAGAGAGATGGGAAATGGAATTATTTTGGGTTATGGAGGCTATGCATATTCCAATTTCTTGTCGACTCCCCTAGCAAATCCCACAACAGAAGCCCCCTCACGTTTTTTTTTTTTGGCTTCATTTTTTTTCCCCACTATATTGTAGTCTATATACAAATAGAATCCACCTGTTTCCTTTCTACAAAAAGCAACAAAACATTTACTTGAACATTCACTTGTTTTCCTAGTCACCGCCCACTTGATGCATTCGTTTCGCGACTTTTAAATAACATCAAATTGGCGGTGGTTGCTAAATAGCAATGCTGTCAAATGTATTTCTTTCTCAAATCAGCAATTAGTAAATTGAGACAACTTGATTGGAGATTCACGTTTGTGCAACGCAATGAACAATCAAATAAATCAGACATCAACTAATTGGCGATCAGAGACTGATTTGATTTGCGTTTCTGCAACCGGGCCTTAGACTTACAAAAACGTAAACTTGATTAGTTGTTCTTTTCTTTTAGTATAATACAGACTAAGAAATCCAAAATCCATCTGTGAGTTAATTTCATGATTGCATTATGAAATGGAGAAATTAAGCAACGATATTTGAAAACCGTTTAAAATTGATTAGCCATAATATTTTTTAACGCTTATGCTATTATGCAGGGAATATTTCTAGGTATATTCCAGTGACTTCTTGACACAATTTCAGCGATTGTCTGTAAGACGTTATCATGAATAAGAAAAATTGAAAGAAATACACAAACTGAGAAGCAAATTAATTTAAGATATGGAAAAAAAACACAAAAGCAAAGAAAAAGTTAATAAAATAAGTAAAGACAAGAATATTTAAACATATACAGAAAAAATCAAGAAAATATCAAGCATACAGAGAAGAAAATTAAGAAAATGGGTAATGGAAGAAATTAAACAATATATTTTTAAGGAAACAAACACATAGAGAAGTAAAATGATTGTGTAAAGAAAGAAAACACAAAAGTAAATAAATTAAGAAAAGGAATCATAGGGTATTGAGGAAGCGAACACGAAAAGAAATAGAGTATGACAGTGATTGTGTGAAGAAAGAAAACACGAAAAAGAAATACATTGAGAAAATTCATATCGTATTAGGGAAACAAACACGCAGACATATAAAGTAAGAAAGTTATCATCTAAAAAAAGAAAGCACAAAGCAAAATACATTAAGAAAATAAATGAGATTAAGGAAACAAACGCACAGAGAAATAAAATACGAAAATGATTATGTAAAGAAAGAAAACACAAAGAAAGTAATTCAGAAATAATTATAGAGGGAAGACATAAACAGAGGAAAAAATAAAGAAAATATGGGAATAAGGAAACAAACACAGTGAATTATATAGAAATAAAGTACCGTAATCATTATATAACGAAAGAAAACAGAAAGAGAAATACATTACTTGCCGCCCTCAAATAAGCCCGCCATTGGTCCCTATCCTGAGCAAGATTAATCCAGTCTCTATCATCATATCCCACCTCCCTTAAATCAATTTTAATATTATTCTCTCATCTACGTTTCGGCCTCCCCAAAACTCATTTTCCCTCGGGCCTTCCAACTAACACTCTATATGCATTTCTGGATTAGCCCATATATGCTACATGCCCTGCCCATCTCAAACGTCTGGATTTAATGTTCCTAATTATGTCAGGTGAAGAATACAATGCATGCAGTTCTGTGTTGTGTAACTTTCTGCATTCTTCTGTAACTTCATCCCTCTTAGCCCCAAATATTTTCCTAAGAACCTTATTCTCAAACGCCCTTAATCTCTGTTCCTCTCTCAAAGTGAGAGTCCAAGTTTCACAACCATACAGAACAACCGGTAATATAACTGTTTTATAAATTCTAACTTTCAGATTTTTTTCAAGCAGACAGGATGACAGGCATTTAGAGAAATAAATTAAGAAAAATGAATAGAATAATAACAATAATAATAATAATAAATACACAGAGAAAGATAAAAAAATATGGAAGGAGAAATAAAACACAAGTACTGTAGAAGAAATAAGAAAATAAGCACGGATAAAATACACAACGAAACGCAAAGAAATGAGTGCAAGAGATTAACTAACGAAAAAAGAAAGATAGCTTACATAGACAGAAAAACTTATAGAGAGCAAGTAACGAAAGAAAAAACAGATATAAGA
The DNA here is from genome assembly GCF_040183065.1 of Periplaneta americana. NCBI lineage: Eukaryota > Metazoa > Arthropoda > Insecta > Blattodea > Blattidae > Periplaneta > Periplaneta americana. Next base: position 20,186,655 of record NC_091120.1, read on the forward strand.
AATAAATTGAGAGAATATCCGAAAAGTAATTAAAAAAGGAGGAATTGCTGGAAGAAAGAAAACAAGTGGAAAACTGAGAGAAACAAAACAAAACAAAACAAAAACTTTGATGACACACTTAAGTTTGTGAAATAGAAAACAAATTGCTGTAATTGAAAAGGAAATGAAATAAATATATTAAAAAAAATATATAAAATGAAATAAAATAAACTTAGGGAACACGGACACATTAGAATAAACATTCCAAAGAACCGAACAACAACCAAAAATGTATTTAAAAATAGGCTTAAGGACTTTACTAATAGACGGTAGTTATACACAGTATTTAAAGGGTGTAAATGATATTTTGTTATTGAAGTGTTGTATCAGTGAAGAATTATGTGGTGTCAGTGAAGTGTGTTGTGTCAGTGAAGTGTGTTGTGTAAGTGAAACGTGTTCCTGTCAGTAAAGCTTTATAGTTTATAGTGACAGTGCAAAGTATTTGAACAGTGAAATGTTTTTGAAGTGTTAGTGAAATCAGGATAGAATCAGTGAAATGTGTCGTAGTTCCCGTGCAGTGAGTGAGTTGACAGCGAAATGAGTGTAGTGTTGAAAGGTACTTGTGCAGATATGAACATATCATACTCGTGGGTTTTAGTTCGAACTTAGGTTTAAGATACAAATTACATTTACTTTAAATGTTATTTTAAGTGATCGTGCTTCATTTAATTTAGGATGTTCCCTGTTATTATTATTATTATTATTATTATTATTATTATTATTATTATTATTATTATTATTGTTAATATTAATTATTTTTTATTAATTGTGTTTATTATTGTCATTATTGAGTGTAATTAGTTACCACTGCCACCGGGTATATACCCATTACAGTGTGAATAAAGCAATGACAATATGAAAACGAAAAAAGAGATGATTATTATAAAACAACAAACGAAAAATATAAGTCAAGAGAACAAAAAACAAGATAATATGAATAAATACCAGTATGTGGCATTACAATAGTACGATAATGTCAGAATAGTTGAGTAGCCAATTGGAACAGCTCCACGAAGAGCTGTCTCTCGCATCTCTTGGACTGACTCTTGGAGGGACTTCCCCTCGACTTGTCGCAAGTCATCCGAAGACGACCTGCAACCCCGACACCGCTAAATCAAAACCCGATGCGGCTCGGTCTGGAGCGGAGCGCTCTCTTAATAATGATCTCCAAGCTTAAATGTTGTTGATTAATGTGCTAACCACATACAGAAGTCTGCGCATTCAATGCTGGGTTTATTTCTGGAATCTCCTTGCCGGGGGTGCAGTCTATTCGTGAACTCTTTCATCTCTTTGACCTCTCAAGATCGGTGATGGATGTCTTGTTCGTGTGATACAGCACAGGCTTTTGTGTGGAGTTCGGTTATTGGAACACTTCGCATTTCCTGCTCAGAATAATTGTTTATCTTCAGACAAGAGTAAATTAATATGTCTTATTAAAAATTGCAGTGAGACGTTTCAAAACCATTTATTTATACATCTTGATTACACTTCGGAATATGTATTATAAGATTTTCTTCTGTTAAATTCTGTCGTACCTGGTTTACATGTTTCGATCTATTATTGGTCATCTTCAGAACTGGTCGTTGTTGGTCTTGGTAAAAGGTAAAAAGGTATCCCCGTAACACATGCCATGAAGGGACTTGGGGGGCATGGAGGTAGAGCCCCATGCTTTCCATGACCTCGGCACTAGAATGAGGTGGTGTGGTCGGCACCACGCTCTGACCGCCCTTTACCCCCGGGAAAGACCCGGTACTCAATTTTATAGGAGGCTGAGTGAACCTCGGGGCCGTTCTGAAAGTTTGGCAACGAGAAAAAATCCTGTCACCACCTGGGATCGAACCCCGGACCTTCCAGTCCGTAGCTAGCTGCTCTACCAATTGGTCTTGGCGCCTCTTGTTTTGTTTCCTGTGAGGGTGTGTTCGTATGGTATAATATAAAGTCAAAGGGTGTGTGTGTTCTGAAATTGAGTTGTGTGTTGAGAATTTCATTGGGGTGTGTTTTTATGTGTGTGTATATTTCATATTATTCTAGTGTGTTCAGTTTCTGGCTTTTTGGTTGGATGTTTAGTATTTCCATGTATGTGTTGATGTCTCTGTAGGTGTGGTTAGCATTTGTGATGTTTTCTGCATATGTGGAGGTGTTTTGTAATTTTGTTATGGCTGTGGTGTGTTCTTTGTAACGTGTTTGAAATGATCTGCCTGTCTGTCCTATGTAGAAGTTGTTGCAGGTGTTATATTCTAGTTTGTATCCGCCTGTGTGGTTGTATTTATTTGTTTGTGTGTTGAGATGTTTTTGTAGAGTGTTATTTATTCTGTATGCGACGTTGTAACTTAATTTCTTGAATGAGGTTGCAATCTTATGTGTGTTTTTGGTTTCGTATGTTTGTGTGATGTATTTTTTGTGTTCTTGTGTTTATGTTGTATTCTTACTTTTTTTGCGATTATGTTTTGTCTTACATATTATGTTGTCTATTATGTTAGGGTTTTATCCGTTTTCTTCTGCTATGTACTTGATTGTGTTTAGCTCTTCGTTGTAATCCTGTTGGTTCATTGGTATGTTGAGTAGTCTGTGTACCATTGTTCGGAATGCAGCTTGTTTGTGTTGTGTTGGATGTGTTGTTGTTGTTGTGGGTTTTCTGTATACTTTGAATGTGTGTTTGTTGTCTACTTTTGTTATTGTGATGTCTAGAAAATTTATGGAATTGTTGTTTTCAATTTCTAATATGTAGTGTAGCTTTGGGTGTATTTTGTTTATGTGTTGATGTAGGTTATCTTACAAAATTGCCATATCTAAATGACATATGTTACATTCAGTGAGAAGTGATTCTTTCACAGGATATCCAAAAATGGATTACATACTTTGATTTAGGTGATATAAATTCACGTTATTCCTATCAGTCCATATCACTTTGATTCCACTAATTACTAGCTGTTAATACACCGTGTTCAATTTTTAATGGGACTTCAGGTAGCCTATATATCAATGAGACCATCATCGCGGAGAGAGTTTGATACTCAAGGCAAAGATAAACAAAGTAGGCCATGTATGTTGTTGACATTGGGCACTTTTCTTTTGTTTCGCAATCTTCATCTTAAGGGGACACTCCACTGAAAATGAGAACTTTTTTCTTAATCTTTTTTCTTCAACCAAATTTTGAGAGCAAGTTTACTATGTAAAGAACTAACAAAATCCAAATTTTGAACTCCCAACTCAACGTTCTCATCTGTCTTCTCTGGTATTCATCGACCGAAGTGACAAGTGAAAATGTTTTGATTGTACAGTGAGAGTCAAACTAAGTTATCAGTATTCTTACCGAGTCACGAATTTACTTTTTGACGGGCAACTCATTAGAATTTCCCGGTTAGTTCTTTCCTTTAAGGCGATGCGATACAGAAGTTTCTACAATCCACAATTTTGTAGCTAGAGGATTGAAATTTTTACTGAATAATGTATGTCACTATCATAATCACACATTGTAAATTTCAGTATTTTCTCACAAACACTAAAAAAATTAAACTTATTTTATTTTCTATTTGTTTTTAATTTTCTTAGTGAAAATCCTATTTAAAATATTATTTTTATGACCAGCCTCATGGTCTAGTGGTCAGAGCTTCTGCTTATAGTTCATGAGGTCCCGGGTTCGAGCACAGGAATTTTTCCTTAAAGGGGATTATTCCTGTGTTCGTCCATGGTCTGGAATTTAGGTTAAGTTTAGATTTAAGACCTCTCCTGACACCACATTATCATAATCATCCTATCACATCATCGGGGTAATGTAACTCCGCCTTCCAGGCGCCCCAACCTCAGAAGTGGGTTACAACTAAGCCACAGCCAGGAGAGAAGACCAGAAATGTCGAAAAGACAACCTGGTGGCATTGGATAAAAAAATATATATATTATTTTTATGCATTTTTTTCTTAAAGTTAATACTGCTTATTGTACAATGGAGCATTAATAATGCCCTACTGTAATTTGTTTATTTGTAAAAAAAATATAATTTCAAAAATTAATAATAGAATAATACTGCTTTACGTATAATTCTCTAGCAATAAAACTATACTGAATACAGCCAATCAAATGCTACACTTCAAAAAAGAGATATTGATGAATAAGTGTGCCACGTTTCATCACTCCAACTTTAACCACTGAGAAATAAAATGAATACTTGTCATTGAAAACGTAGTAAATTTCTTTTTTGAGATGATTAAATTTAAAGTATTGGTTACATATAATTCGTCCATTAACACAACTTCTACCAAATTCATTTGCAGATTTAATATACTTATATTATGTCATAAATTTGGGTAGCGGAACGACAGGGCTCTTGTACAACTACAGCACGCTGCACCGTGAACTTAACCCGGGCTATTGTATGAATAATGATGATGATGATGATATGTGAATTAATGATGGCGAAATGAGTCCGAGGTCCAACGTCTAAACCCAGCAATTCAGTTTCAATTGGTTGAGGGAAAAACCCCAACCAGGTAACATGCCCCAACCAGGATTTGAACCCGGCCCGCTCGTTTCATAGCCAGACGTGCTGATCATAACTCCACGGCAGTGGACAATCTTGTATATAAATCAAGATGTTAGTCTATGATGGAGCTATTTGATAATATAAAAGGGGTAATTAATTCATGATAGATTTCTTCGTGAAGAGAATAGAGACTTCGTGTCGACCAAAATTCACGGCATCGAGGTCACAATGTAAACAGTGACATGGATTCTTCTTCGGCCATTCATTCTTCTTATTGTTATACAGTACAATCCCGATTATCCGTCACCCTATTAACCGATTAGTGGATTATCCGACTGTCTTTCTCTCGCATTTTTTCCTACAGAAATATGTGGAGTATGCTACTGTACATTACATTAGGAAGCTATTTTTATAGAGATGGTTATTACAAGACTTTACCCTTACACAGTATGGTCTGCTGTTCCAGTTGTCACACTGTATAACTTACATATAAATTGTCTTCCACGACTATTAAAAGAAATCGTGTTGTGCTAAGTATAAAAAGTGCAAATAACTGAGTGGTTTGGGGAACGAGAAACTGTGGCTCAACTCAGAATCCGAGATTGGAGTCACAACTGTGTGCAATTTAATAAAAATCAAGGATGACGTATGTAAGTTTTGTAAATCTACAATATGAGACCGCCATTATTCCTATCTTTCCACAGATAGCCATTACAAGAAATTTCCTTGTCCCCTAAAATCTCCTTGTTAACGACCAGACTTATATTAGTCAATTTATGATCCATTTCTTAGCGTGTTCAATGCAAGACCATAGAGAAAATTACCAAAGAGTAAGCATTAGCACTAAATTTACGAACATCTTTTAAGGTACGGATTATCCGATTTTTTCGGTTAACCGTTCAGCCCACCCCCTTCATTACCACGGATAATAGAGGTTCTACCACAGTCTACTATATACAGTCGCGAAGCTCAATATGTAGTAAAAATGCAAACATGGGTAGTTGCCCACCACTAGGATCGCTGCTATCGCCTCATCATCGCAGATCTCTCTCACAGTAGATGACAAAATATGTTACACTCTCGTTGTGTTCTTTTGTTAAAATTAACACCTTCCTTCCATTATTGAAATATTAAATGCATAAAGTTAATTTATTATTTTAATGAAGTATATTAAATTCCACCATAAACTCGAAGATACCTGCAAGAAATAGGTTAATATTATTTTTGTTTGTGCAAAACGAACTGAAATTTACTATAATAGCTTCACTCATTCAAGATTATAGCGATAATTAACTATGAAACCAATAAAAATATTAATTTGCATTTCCCTTTACAACAATAATAATGGAAATATGGATTAATGGAGTAACTTATGTGTACCGGTACTTGTAGTGTAGGCTTACGTAGTTAACAAAGTGGGATGAGATTAAGCAATAATAATCACACCAGAATTGGAAATAAAACGTGATCAATAAATTTTATTGTAACAGACTTTTTCTACGTCTCTAGTAAAGTAACAAATAAAAATAACAACAAAATTAACAGCTATAATTAAAAACATATCCTTTGAAAAAAAAAAAGTAGGCCTAAGCAATAATAATCCCACCAGAATTGAAAATAAAACGTGATAAATAAATTTCATTAAAACAAACTTAATTTTTCTACGTCTCTAGTAAAATATTATTATTCCAATTATTGCATTTTAGCCATTAACATTTTCATTACAACCAATAACGAACATTTCACAAGCATCAATGTGAAGTACGCAACGAGCTAGCACTCGATGGAAATACGACACAGTCCAAAGTCGACCGTGGACAGTTTATTGTTTCTAGTTGCTAACCGCTTGGAGCGCTGTATCACGAGATTTGCAAAAAATCACCTCAAGCTTCGCGACTGTATATAGTAGACTGTGGTTCTACTGTAATGTGTAATTCTCATAAAACTAGCCTTCCTGTAATTTGTAAACCGTGTTAGTAAAGAAATTATGCAGAAAACGTTGTAAAATAAGTCAAAGTCAATCTTGAAACTCCTAAGTGCACTGTAATGTGAAAAAAATCGGGGTAGATTGCATCGGAGACAATACCTTAAGTTTTATGTCTGAATAAGTCGCTGATAGAATTGCTGTTAAGGTAAACTCAGCAGTAACAATCAACTTCTCTTCTTTCCTTTGTATCTTCGCTGTGCTGAGACCCTTGGGAGTAGCCTTCTTCTATACATCTATACTAATAATAAATCTGTAGCCGAAATTTTTCTGGTAATTTTCGATTTTCCAAAAATAATTGGTCCTTACATATATAATTAACCACCCTGAAACCGAAAATCGTTTTTTTTGAAATTTTTGTTTGTATGTCTGTCTGTCTGTCTGTCTGTATGTTTGTTACCTTTTCACGCGATAATGGCTGAACGGATTTCGATTAAAATTGGAATATAAATTAAGTTCGTTGTAACTTAGATTTTAGGCTATATGACATTCAAAATACTTTATTTAAAAGGGGGGTTATAAGAGGGCCTGAATTAAATAAATCGAAATATCTCGCTTATTATTGATTTTTGTGAAAAATGTTACATAACAAACGTTTCTTTAAAAATAATTTGCGATAAGTTTTATTCCTTGAAAAAGTTTTATAGGACTGATATTTAATGAGATAAATGAGTTTTAAAATTAAAATAACTGCCATCTAAGGTCGTGTAATGAAATAAAAAACAAATGACTTGTCTATAAGGGGCCTTGGACAGCAACAATCGAAAGCTATGAAAGATAGCCTACAGAGAATGTTTCTGTGTTTGTATGAAGTAATATCGGAAGCTAAATTAACCGATTTGTATAATTAATTATTATTTCACCATTGGAAAGTGTAGTTTCTCTAGATGGACATAATGCTATAAGGTTATTACAGTAACTTCTGATATGATATAATATAATATAATATAATATAATATAATATAATATAATATAATATAATATAATATAACATAATATAATATAATATAATATAATATAATATAATATAATATGTAATATTACATAATATAATTTAAGTTATTTGAAGGGTTCAGAACCATAGTGGGCCAAGCGCCATTTACTGAATACGTAGAAAACAAGGGTTAAAATTAAGTTATTACCATAATTCAATGGAAACCTATAACAAGTAAAATAAAATATACACATTAAATCTAAATGATGTCAATCTTCATTAAACTATGGTTGCATGTAATAAAAATTAAGAAACATGTTAAAGGAATTGTAATTGCACCACATGAGTGTCTCTGGACCAAAATGATCGCATTTTAATTGTTTGGATGCAATTTAAATTAAGTAACATATTAAACGATTTATCCTTCTATCAAACACGAATGTTCCCTGGATCAAATGTCCTATTTTAATTATGTAATTACTTTATATTTATTTCTAACGGGTGCAGCGGAGCGCACGGGTACGACTAGTTGAGAATAAACTTCTCGGTTGCTATAGTAACCATCGTCCTTTATTGTTTGCTACCCGTGGCTTATACGCCTGCTCCATTTGCGCTGCATATGATTTCACAATATGAGTTTTCTGTATTCACTCAACTTCACTCACGAATGTCTCCAATTTTACTGCTGATTGTTGCTCAGTTAAGATTGTAGCCTGTTAGTTACGAATCGTTTGACATCACTGTGAACTTTCTATCGCTTCGCATTCTCGAGTTACACTGCCTCGGCTGTCGCGCGACCCGACAATTCGTGCCTCAACTTCCCCCTCAGAAATCTCAAACCTGGACTGACATTTATTAGGACTATTTCGTGAATAAAATAGAAATGTAAATAATATGTCCCTAAACTTCGTTTACAAAATGATAATAATTGTATATTTATGAATACCCAGTACTTCACTTATGCCGACATTGTGAAGTCGAAATAGATGAATAACGATTCCTGCAATAAAGAAATTGAATGTTATTCAGAAATGCCAATTGAGAAAAGCGAAATAAAGTTTTAAAAATATTAATTGCATGTACTGCGCTTTTCTTTTGTTATTTCAATAGTAATACGTTTTCATTATCCGCTGAAATCATAATAATTAAACGTTTTACAGTATAATTACAAATAACCTGATTAATACATTAATTAAATTAACAACTGTTATGAAGGAGTGTCATTTTGTTTAGATACAATGGACATGGAATTATTCATGGTCATCGATTTACGTGGAAACAGCTGGCGACACTGACTAAACAAAAGAAGGACCTGAATAATTTCGAGGGAAAAATTGTTCCGGAGCCGGGTATCGAACCCGGGACCTTTGGTTTAACGTACCAACGCTCTACCACTGAGCTACCCGGGAACTCTAACCGACACCGATCCAATTTTTCCCTCTATATCCACAGACCTCAAAGTGGGCTGACAACCGTCAAGCAACCAACTTCGAGTGCACACTAACTCCGTGTGACTTAAATTGTGGTTTTCTGTTAATTATTCAAATCAACTTTACAGGGAGTTATACCTGAAATCTTGATGTGCATAATATACGTCACTGTTCGTTAACAGAAAACCACAATTTAAGTCACACGGAGTTAGTGTGCACTCGAAGTTGGTTGCTTGACGGTTGTCAGCCCACTTTGAGGTCTGTGGATATAGAGGGAAAAATTGGATCGGTGTCGGTTAGAGTTCCCGGGTAGCTCAGTGGTAGAGCGTTGGTACGTTAAACCAAAGGTCCCGGGTTCGATACCCGGCTCCGGAACAATTTTTCCCCTCGAAATTATTCAAATCAACTTTACAGGGAGTTATATCTGAAATCTTGATTTGCAAAAGAAGGACCATGCGATAAATTGATAGTGATAAATCGAGCTGCAGAAATTATCGCGATGTATGACTGTGATTGGTTGGAATTCAAAATTTAATTAAACTTCATTGGCCGAAAAATGGAATGACGTTATGCAAACGAAATAGTCTCAGAAAGTTTTCACCACATCTGACACGGTTCAATACTGTCTGAGTAACGTAGTCTATACTGTGATGTAAAGCCAATGAAATAATGTTTTTTTTTTTAATTATGTCAAACTTTTATTGTACTTTATTTATATTTTAATCAGAAAAACACACAATTTCACACAAACTAAACACATTTTTGGTTTAATAAAATGCAAAATCTATGTTCCCCACTGAATGTGTTCATATTGTTTGGAGTATAATTTGACCCTGCGGAACTGTTGCCAACAGATACTCGGCCCAGAGCAAATGCTTGCATGTATTCCACATTTCATTTCAAAATGAGATCTATGACAAAACATTTCATCATTAATATGGTGTAATCGAAAATGCGTTCCTAATGAAGAATCAAGTTTTGTATACAGTGTAAACGCACAGAGCCTGCAATAATAATGTTGAGCAAACACACATGGTCGGTATGACAAATTACCCCGCATCGCTGTCATAGATATGCTGAAAGCAATTAAGATCTGTGGATCAATCGGCTGACGAGGTGAACGGCTATTATGGAATTATACACTCGCTTGCACCAAACTTGAACTCCCTCCAGAGCGAGGCCGGTATTGAGAGAGGAAGACAGATACGAAACCTTGAGTTAGCCTAGTAGATATAGGCTACAGAAGAATATTTTTTCAGAATTTATACATGCAAATGTATTACACTATCACAATTTGCTCTTAAATCCAGTGCACGGGTCTTTTGATCGTACCTACTACTACTACTACTTAATGGCTTTTAAGGAACCCGGAGGTTCATTGCCGCTCTCACATAAGCCCGCCATTGGTCCCTATCCTGAGCAAGATTAATCCAGTCTCTACCATCACATCCCACCTCCCTCAAATCCATTTTAATATTACCTTCCCATCTACGTCTCGGCCTCCCCAAAGGTCTTTTTCCCTCCAGCCTCCCAACTAACACTCTATATGCATTTCTGGATTCGCCCATACGTGCTACATGTCCTGCCCATCTCAAATGTCTGGATTTTATGTTCCTAATTATGTCAGGTGTAGTATACAATGCGTGCAGCTCTGCGTTGTGCAACTTTCTCCATTCTCCTGTAACTTCATCCCTCTTAGCCCCAAATATTTTCCTAAGAACCTTATTCTCAAACACCCTTAATCTCTGTTCCTCTCTCAGAGTGAGAGTCCAAGTTTCACAACCATACAGAACAACCGGTAATATAACTGTTTTATAAATTCTAACTTTCAGATTTTTTGACAGAAGACTAGATGACAAAAGCTTCTCAACCGAAATAATCCATGTACCAAATCTTATAACCTTTTTCCTTTGCTGTGGTCGTGCCGGAGATTCAGTCCCATTCCGAGGCTTACTGTTAGGTTTCGTAACAAGCTGCTTTTTACGGTGATGGGTTGTTAGCCCTTTGCCCAACCCCCAAGCTTGAGGACCACCCCTTATCGGCTGTCCACGACTGCTTATTCAATATATTCGCAGCTACCCTCCATATCTGGAGACCGTCTCCTCTATCCGCAACCTGAGGGCGCGCCATGCCGTGGTGATAGGGACCCACAATACATGGTTTGATCGTACCTGCTTTAGCAAAACTAGCCCTACTTTGTAGGTTGCGCCCTCTTCACTTACGATTAAATTCCAACCATTCTCCATAAAACACACAGATTAATGTACCATGTTGAATCTTTCGTACACTACTTTTAACACTTGAATATAAATAATTTACTAAATGGCGATCTTACTAGTGTTAATTATGTAAGCATAGGCGGCTTACAGCTGTTTCGGTGCTACTTGACACAATCCTCAGAGCCTTATGTATCTCAGTGCCATCTCAACTTCGCTGTTGTGTGGGTGCGTTCGTGTGATGAAGAGTTGTGTCAAATAGTGTGTGTGTTCTGACATTGATCTGTGTGTTGAGAATTTGATTAGTGTGTGTTTTAGTGTGTCTGTATGTTTCATATTGTTCTAGTGTGTTGAGTTTTTGGTTTTTGGGTTGTATGTGTAGGATTTCCATGTCTGTATTTATGTTATTGTATGTGTGGTTAGCATTGGTTATGTGTTCGGCATATGTGTATACAAGTGGTACGTAAAAAACACATTATCATTATACCAGGCATCGCAAAAGTCACAAATTCATACACACAAAATGAAGATAGGGGGTGGGAAGCATCGGTCGCAATAAGCTAGACAGCAGAGGCGGTTTGTGATCGTTACTACCTTCCGTGTTTATTGTTGTAGTTCGTTATTTTACGATGCTTTATCAACATCTTTGGTTATTTAGCGTCTGAATTAGATGAAGGTGATAATGCCGGTGAAATGAGTCCGGGGTCCAACACCGAAAGTAACCCAGCATTTGCTGATATTGGGTTGAGGGAAAACCCAGGAAAAAACCTCAACCAGGTTTCTTGCCCCGACCGGGAATCGAACCCGGGCCACCTGGTTTCTCGGCCAGACGCGCTAACCGTTACTCCACAGGTGTGGACTTCCGTGTTTATAACTAGAGCCCGGATGTTAGGCAAAATGCCTTTTTTAAACTGACTGTATGTATGAAAGACCTATTAGAGATAAACACGTTTCCACACATTTGGGGACGATAGGCCCAATTTTTATTTTGGCTTTTTTTGCCTATTTTAGCTCCCGTTGCCTATTTTAAATTTAAATGCTTTTTTTTTAGTCTTTTACTTCCTTCTATATTTATAATGTATTTGAAATAAACCACACATAAATTATATAAAAAAACAAAAAAGAATGGTTGTACAAATTAAAAATATATATTCACCTCACACAAATATTTGCTGAGAATCTTATTCTCCAGTAATACATAGCCTATGTTCCCGAGAAGTCGTAAACTTTTCTCCTCTACCGATATCATCTTTTATGTCACTTAACAAAGTTGTTTGAACAGTATAACTCTCAGTGCTCAGGTCACTTCGGGGTTTACCAGCGAAAGAAAGGGGATGAGGGCAGTATTAAAAGCAAGTCTCCAGGTCCCGTTAGTGTTGTCGCTTGTACGCACAAGTCGCGCGTACTTTGAAGTCTCTAATCCCTTCTCACACCCCTCTTTTTGAGACAATACACAGTCGGTTTTTCCCGATCTATGAAAGAAAGTAGACACAGTCCTTCTGAAATAAGTTGTTTTAAGTTTGCTCCAATCACTTCAGTAGAAGTAGAAAAATCTTTTTGCACCATGAAAAACGCTCTCTCTGACAGGCGGCTCACTATGACAGTTGACAACTTAAAAAAGCATCTTGTTGTGACATGTAACCAAGGAAAGTGAGTACAGTATGGGATAGTTTATTAAGCATTTGTCAATTTTTTTGTCTGTTTCCATGAATAATAAATGCCTTTTTCACTGCCTTTTTCACTATTTTTAGTGCCTATATGCCTGCTATTTTAACCAATGAAAGTTTACGTTCAACGCGTTTCCGGGTACAATCCAACAACTTGACTTAAGTTTGTAACCGATAATAATATTCATTTTGTTATATAATCGAATGATGTTATCATACAAGTCTGTAGCCTACCGTGTGGAAGTATTTGAAAGGGTGCGACAGTCCATGATCCGACGAGTGCATGCGCGTGTGTGAAAGCAAGAAAACATTTGTTATGAGTTTCTGAATTGAATAAAGCTGCAACACTTGCTACCAAGCTAACAATATGTAACAGATGTTTCATTATGTTCTTTCATTAATAACTAAAAACTAAGGATTTTCGGACATATGTTTATATGAACTTTTTTTCTTGTTTTGGTGTGAGGAACATGACCCCATGGTTTGTCAAAGTATTTCTGAAACATCCTGTATAGTAAGTTTCCATCCCACGTAAAAAAATTAGCCTATGGTTTATTTAACGACGCTCGCAACTGCAGAAGTTACATCAGCGTCGCCGGTGTGTCGAATTTTGTCTCGCAGGAGTTCTTTTACATGCCAGTAAATCTACTGACATCAACCTGTCGCATTTAAGCACACTTAAATGCCATCGACCTGGGCCGGGATCGAATCCGCAACCTCGAGCACAGAAGGCCAGCACTATACCGACTGCGCTACCGAGGCCTGTGATCCCACGTATATGAAATCCATATAAGTTAAGAATAATGTATATTCTGGCGCAAGGAACTTTTCATAAAAAAGCGATTCAATATTTTAATACAGTATTACAAAATGCAAGCCGCTTAACATAGCCTGATGAAATTTTGTACATTTGCCATTATTAACCAGATATAGCAGTGATTACAATTTGTGAATATAGCTTCATAAGTATTGTGCAGGGACATCATTTTATTTTTACTTCAATTTTTATTGTACCTGAGTTTTTGAATGTACTTCACTCCCACCCCCTCTACTAGCAAACTTCCAACCGTTCTCCACACAGAACCAAGCAAAGTCGCCTTGCGGTCATAGTAAACACAAACATTACTGAGTTAGTGAGTATAGTACGTTTCAGAAATATGTTCGCATTTTCTAGTGACCGAAGCGCTTTCAATATTGAATCATATTTTCGCACAGGTACTGTTGTCCGTTTGCCTACGTCGCATCCCGGTTTCCCCCACCTGCTTCTGCTCGCCCGTTAGTAAATACTAGTGCCTGGGCTGTCTTAGCTCTTTTCTGAAAACATTAATTTCTGTTAAGAACTGAACGTCTACGTAATAATATACAACTGTTTAAAATAACTTAAATAAAAGGGCCTCGTTAAGTAATTAACTGTCACGTGATTTCCTCCCTTTCTACGACGCTACGACGTAACCACTTGAACAGACAGTAGATAGCATGTCTGAGTAATTTTATCTTTTCGGATCGGGCAGAAGTGAAGATTGAATTTACAGTAAGTAAGGTCTCTTTTATACAGTAGGTATAGAATTATTTCAACATGAGTTACTGATACGAAGTACGAACCTGGTAATTGGAATTACGTACAATAGTCTATAGTGCGATAATATGCACATTAGAACTGAAGCCTGTATCGAAATGAACGGCCACCATTTTAAAAAATGTGTTTAAATAGCTATATTATGATCATTTTTCAATTTAACTTCATTCTCTATAGTGTAAGCTAATGTGTTGTAACAGTATAATATACACTGCAGAATGAATACGTCCGAATGGATAGCTCAGTTCATGAGTAAAAACACTCATTGTTAATACTGTACTGTATTTTGATTAAACAAAACCTAATGAAAATTATCATACTCAAAATCGCGATATTTCCTAGTTTACGTAAATGGATGAACTACTTTTCTTCCCTCCTATACCTAGTAAGGTGATTTGTTTGTGTATTACGCCAGTATCATCGAACTCCAGTCGTGGAAGGTGATAGTAAACGCTGTTTCCGGATCTTAATCGTTGAGCCAAAGGTATAGCCAGGTTAATATTAGAAATGTTAGTAAAAATAAAATGATGTTCCTGTATATAGGAATCGATATAATTTAAGAATTATGTAAATTGTGGCGCAAGGGACTTTTCATAAAAAAGCGATTAAATATTTTAATAAAATATTATAAAATGCAAGCCACTTGACATAGGTCGATGAAATTTTGTACGTTTGCCATTATTAACCAGATGTAGCAGTGATTAACATTTGGTGAATCTAGCTTTGCAAGTATTGTAGTTATTGATTTCACTATTGTGAACCCTTAAAAATATGGAACTTGGAAATTTCAGTATAATGTTCTCTTGAGCACTGCGATATTCTTATGGTTACGCTCTTGAGTTTCATCCCAACTGAACTCTGTGTAGAATGTCTCTTCCTTTGCAAATCGTCCACTTAGGTGTTTTTACTCCCGGTCGTTCAAATATAGAACGGTGTGACGTCAAATGTCTCGAGTTTGCTTCCCATTTGCTCCGCCACATTCCATTGTTTAATTGCTTCATTCCAAGCGCGACTTCGCAGGCAGCAGCAGGTGGGGACTGAGGACCACGTTCCTCGATTTAAAATGTGGATTCACGTTATTTCAAGCTTGAAACGGCTGTTGTCACGTGGAGCTTCCACCACGTCACACGTTGTTTCCATCTGCCTGGACTTGCACAATCAGCACGTTTAATATGCAATGCGCTTAAAATTATTACAAACTGGCACACTTATTCCTTAATCTA
This sequence comes from Periplaneta americana, assembly GCF_040183065.1. Taxonomy (NCBI): domain Eukaryota; kingdom Metazoa; phylum Arthropoda; class Insecta; order Blattodea; family Blattidae; genus Periplaneta; species Periplaneta americana. The sequence goes on from NC_091120.1 coordinate 20,202,204, forward strand.
ACATGTGCAAAACAAGTAAAGGCTGGTTCACAATAAACCGGGAACGAGAACCAGAATGAAAACGAGAAGCAGAGGACGTGAATATGAAAATTTTTGATTCACAATAAACCGAGAACGTACACGACTATGCATATCGATATGCATGTCAATGACGATATGTAAAGTCGATATTACGCATTCTGATGTTATTTGTGTATAATTGACCAATGGCGTTCTCTCATGAGTACAAGGCAGCCAACAAAAACACAGGTTAACCAACTTCGAAATTTCAATTGAAACATTTCATTACGTAAGGGTACTATAAATATGCCCATACATTTTTATTATCACAACGTATTATAAGTCTACCATAACGTAAAATAATTAGAGAAGAAACATTTGTAATAGAACAAAAATGAACACGACAGTAGTTATTGAATTGAATCATGAATATGTAGTGTGTAATACAGGGACATCACTTTATTTTTACCAACATTTTTAACATTAACCTGGCTATACTCGGAAACACTGTTGCCCCCTTCCATTACAGGAGTTTGATGTTACTAGTGCAATATGTAAACAAATCATTTTACTAGGTATAGGAGGAGAGAAAAGTAGTGTATCCATTTATGTTGTAGGGAAATACGATATTACGATTTTCAGTTTGATCATCACTTTTACGGAATTTATCAAAATACAGTACAGTAGTAACATTTTTTTTTCAAAAACTCAACTTTTTAGGCGGCTATGTTCGTTATATAATGTCTACTTTATTTAGTATATTAATTATTGATGTTATCGTACAATATAGAGAGTGCATTTAAATTGAGGGGGTCATAAGTAAAGGGGTGTAAGTGCACTTAAGTTACCTTTGAGAAAATGGGGTTTAAATGTTTAAGCTTTCGTAAAATCGGTGAATTTTTTTATTTAAATTTTAATGTGTGATGCGATTAAAATATCCCATTGCCACTAAAATTTTAGATACTTTTGCTTACACTGGATGCACTTAACTCATGTTATTACAAATGTCACTAGCATTCCTTTGCTTCTAGCCACCTCAATTCAAAAAAAGCTAATCTGAATTTTTAAACAAGTTGCTGAAAATGGTTGCCGTTCATTACAATGCAGGCTTCAATTCAGTACGCGTATTATTAAAAACATTTTGAAGCATATTCTCTGAAATTGAATTTATCGTTTCGTGAATATAATTTTTAGTACGATATTATTAATATAGGTTCTTTCTTCTATAGAAAACGCAATCATATTTATGAAACACACTATACACTGCAGTGTTTACTTCACTGCTTGAAGACTTTGAATGCAACAGCGGCCGTAAGTTTGTGTGTCTGGCGGGAGCAAGGACATTAGTGAAGGGGTGGGGGTGAAGTACATTCAGAAATGCAGGTACAATAAAAATGCAAGTAAAAATAAAATGATGTCCCTGTAAAACCAATACAGTAATAAAATATGATTCGCTTACGATCGGTGTTCAAAGATGCAGCTATTGAAAGCCACGTATTCTTCTTCATTTTCTCATCTTTATACGAGGCGCGCCGCTTATAATAATAATAAATAATAATAATAATAATAATAATAATGATTTATTTAACCTGGCAGAGTTAAGGCCATACGGCCTTCTCTAACACTCAACCAGGAGTAAAGACTGCGTTACAAAAACACTACAAATTTACAAATTACACTACAATTTTACACACAAAACTGAATAAGATAATAATAATAATAATAATAATAATAAATAAACAACAAATAAGAAGAAATCAGACATAATATATAACATACAGAAAGAAAGAAAAAAGCATAATAATATGTGAACAGCAGGTCAAAATAAATGAGGCATACAAAAAAAAGACAATTATTCATAATAATAATAATAATAATAATAATAATAATAATAATAAGAATAGTAATAATGATGATAATAATAATAATAATACTAATAGTAGTAATAAAATAGTGCAGTATCGTAAACGTGAGGATTTTCCTCAACACTCAATATTAGAATCTCATCAAATAAAACTTGCTCCATGAGACACAGCACAGAACAAAATAATGCATAGGTTATGTTACGACAAAATAGCTTTTAGATGACAATAGAATGAATCTAGTGGGCTGTGATCGGAAACGTGAACGCCAAAGTTGAAACTTGGCCATCTCTCCGTTCCCGATCCTGGGCTCCGGCAAGCTTTTCATTAATTGTGAATGTACACATTTTAACAATTTACCGTTTTCGTTTCCGTTCCGATTCTCGTTTCCGGTTTATTGTGAACCAGACTTAAGGGCTCTGTTATGACGCTGCTTAGTAGTAGAAATATGAAGCTTCCTTAACTTCAGATATGATGGTTAACATGTCATGTCTTGCAGAATATACAATCATAAAACCAATAACATGATCATAAATATCGTAATCTTCAAAACCGCTGACATCATTATCATTACAGAGCTGCAGAATGCGCTTAAAACCGGTTTATATTCGACCGGTCGGAGAACAACCGGCGATGTTGAACATCCGGCCGAATATCCGATTTTCAAGCGGTTGCGCCTAATGTTTTGCAGGTAGTCAGAACATCAGGTGCACTTCACCATACTAGAACTCTCATCACTAGGGCTATAATTTTGATGAAATTGCATCTTTTTTCTACTAAGCCAGAAACATAGCTGCTTTAGTATTTATATGTTATGTGATGAACCGAGTGTTTTAAGACATATTAAATATGTTAGGGCATTTTTTTTTGCATTTTTTGCCTGTTTCAACTCAGAAGACCATCTTTTGTTTTATTCGGTCATTTTTAGGCGTTTTCATTCAATTATTGGTCATAAATCCTAATGTAAAATAATCTTCAGTTCCTTTGATATTTTCTTTACATATTTTGTCCATTAATACCCATTATTTTGTATAATATTTTAATCGTTTTTCTACACATATATTGCCATTTTAACATAGTACATCCCATGTAATGGATCAGTCCAACTACCCCTTCAATATACACTCCTCTATACCTGCTAATTCCGGATAAGAGTGGCCTTGTGGTAGACTACGTCATGGAAACTAAAAGCAAAGTAAATCCATGGCGCTACAGCCCATGAAGGGCCAAGACCGACCAGCTGACTGCTGACCTCACATGCACATGGCGAAGCAGAGGTGAACGATCATACATGGAAACTACATGAGGCAAAATAATTAAAGTGTACTACTTAGAAAAAATTATGTAAAATTTAATTTAATTACTAGTCTAAATATTACGTACTATAAAACCTATTTTCTACTAAGCCAATTATGTAAAATCAATTTTTAGGGCATTTATAATGACATTTTTTTTTAAGATTTTTAGGTCATAAATGCATTGGTTTTAGGACATTTTTCATTATTTTTAGGTCATCAAAATCCTAGCCCTACTCATGACATTTTCCGACTACAAAAATGGAGTAACAATTGAAGGAAATTTACTTATCCTAATCTAAAAAAAAAAGTGTTAGCTTGAAAGAGGCCTATAATTTATTGGACACTTTGGTACATTTATCTTCGTAACTAATATTATATAAATCAACTAATGGACATCGGTAACAACAAAGGAAATAAGCGTAATGCATAGATAAAATCTGACATGTAAAGAAATGCAAGAATAAAATAAATTACAATTTCTTACAAAATAGAAGAGCAAATAAGTACACACTTACTATTGTAACGTTCATACTTTAAACTCAAAATGCATAGGTTACCTGTAAAAGAGTAATTGTTAATATAGCCTATGTCTTTTAATTATTCTAAGTGGATGTATTATTATTTCATTAATAAATCATTTTCAAGGAGGTAAAAGTTATTAACAAAAAAAAAAACACTCTCCAGCTATAATGATCGTAGCTTCATAAGCTGTTGCTTCTGACGATACCTAAGTACAATACATGAATGAATGAATGAATGAATGAATGAATGAATGAATGAATGAATGAATGAATGAATGAAATATCAATTGAAAGGTACATGATGATAATCACGTCCTTTCAACGTTTCCTGAATCCTGGATGGCTCAATGTCGTCTGTCTTTCATGATCCAGAGTCGTCCACCCGAGAAAGACTCGGACATTCGTTAAACCGAACACTGGATCACTCTGCGAGACAGAAGGGCTTTGCATACTGTCTATTGCGCCAGGCGTTCTGTAGCAATAGGCCTAATCATTTCTATTTTTCGTAACCGGTTATGCACGATTCTAATTATCATAACCAGGGCTGATGGTTTCGGAACCCAAACAAAAAAAAAAAAAACAAGTTATGTGCACATAGGGTTGTAACTACTGGTCTACGTCATGCAGTCCCTGTTTATACTCAGCAACCACCGATTATAGTTATCTTAAGGAGACGGTGTTGTATGAAGGTGCCGGGAGTTCAGTTGTTCAGTGTATACATCGGAAACAATATGCTACGACGAATAAATATTAAGTAAAATATTGTGAAGCAATAAGCAATTCGGTGCAAAGTTTGTCGTTCAGTTATAAGAGGACGAAAATGTAAATAAATAGGCCCATTGTAATACTAATATAAGATAAGAAAAATATTGCAATAATGGGAAATAAGGATGTTGCAGACATGCATTGCACGTCACAAACAAAATCGGATGATAAAATTGACTTTTCCAGAGAGTTGTGTAAAATTCAAGAAAATTGAAAAGAAATCCTACTGTAAAGCATTTTCAAATGTTCAACATTTCAAGTTCTATAAATACACAAACACCAGTCTTTTCTTAGTAGAATCATTTATAGAATATAGGACTATAGAAAAGCATCAAATTCTAATCGCAACCCACTTCGAAAATGTTTGTACATCGGTTTTCCAGAAAGTCGACTATTCACTTGTAGATGTAACTTATATACACAATTTATTTAAATTATTCATATGTTGTCCTTTAAATATGCAGCTAAATGTAAGTAAGGTTGTTGTTGTTGTTGTTGTTTATTGACTTTACTGGCTTTGAGCCAGAGGCCGTTTTAGGGTCTTATAAGCGCAGGATGCCCTCTCCAGACATTGTACATAAATAATAATAAAATATATTTACATACTAAGCAAGGTATGTAGAGATTAAATGTTATTTCAAGTTATGTATCCTTATAGGGATGTGCAACTTAGCCTTGACTACCTATTTTAGGAACAACTTGTAGTCTGCGTAAGTAGTCTGTAGTTGTAGCCTCCTAGAACTGTTCGTGTACACAGCCGATAGTCCATCGGTGCATACACATCTTTGTTTATATGACCATGTGCTCACGTCACGCGACCAACAACTAGTATGCTATAGTAAATGTACCATTAACCTTAAGTCTACGGGACCGACACCGCCACGCCTGATCATAACCACCGTACAGGAATTATGTGCATAAACAAAGACTGAAATATGCATAATAAAGGAAGTAGCTAGTATGCAAAAACAAGGAAATTCCAATTGTTGTATGGTTTAGCATATACTAAAAAAAAAACTAAATGTGAATGATATGTCCGGCAGGTAGAGGCACTGCACTGAGTATGAAACTTTACCACATGTGCTTGGGAGTTGCCCACAGGGAGAAGTACTCAGAATAAAACGTCACAACATCATACGTTCTATGATCGCAGATGCACTTCGATCCAAAAATTCAGACGTTCACGAGGAAGTTCATTGCATTGCTGATGGTTGGAGCAATCGTAGGATCGATATCATAGCTATAAATAGGAATAAACAGACAGCCGAAATAATTGATCCTACTATCAGATTTGAAATCTCAGCCACTCAACCATCTGAAGTGAACGAAGAGAAAAAGAAAATCTACTAGCCCACGATTCAGTATCTAACAGCGAAATACAACATTGAAAAAATCACAGTTACCAGTTTCTTCTTCGGAGCGAGAGGCACCATTCCGAAAACCTTTGTAAAGTGGAGGGGAAAATACAAGCTGAAGAGAGATCTTCAAGATGGATCGTCACCACCATGATAAAATTTTCTATAGCGATATTTCGCCAGCATCTTTATGGTGTACACTCAATTTAAATTGTACTAGCTTCTATTTTTTCCTTATGTCTTAGTCTCTTTTGTTTCAAATCTGCTTATAAATTTTTTCATTTTAAATTTTATTGCGAGGTATTCTGTGTCGCAAGGAAAACTCAAAATGTTGAGTCAGACTAATAAATGAAATCATCCAGCTATAATAGGAGATGCTGGAAATGTGACTTTGCTTGATAGTTACAGAACGGACTGTAAAGGTCCAAACTTTGAAAGAAGAAGAAGAAGAAGAAGAAGAAGAAGAAGAAGAAGATTTTTATTTTTCTTTTATTGGGTTATTTTACGACGCTGTATCAACATCGAGGTTATTTAGCGTCTGAATGATATGAAGGTGATAATGCCGATGAAATGAGTCCGGGGTCCAGCACCGAAAGTTACCCAGCATTTGCTCGTATTGGGTTGAGGGAAAACCCCGGAAAAAACCTCAACCAGGTAACTTGCCCCGACCGGGATTCGAACCCGGGCCACCTGGTTTCGCAGCCAGACGCGCTGACCGTTACTCCACAGGTGTGCACGATGATGATGATGATATGATGATGAATAAACAGACTAAAAGTATAAATTTAGGGTGCTATTCATAGACATTTCGCTAGTCCGGGCTACGAGCGTGCTAAACAGGATTCATATCATATCATATCGCTGACACTGGTTTATGAATACGAAAAACGTTAGTTCGCTGATCATCCATCGAAAGCCCGCGCTAAGAATGTCTATGAATACGGTCCTAAGTGGTTATCACTTCTCAGTTTAATTCTTAGAAATGATTATGGTTGTGAGGGATTTTTTTTTAATTTTATGTAAAGTGATCGGATTTCTATTCTAATTACAAATGTTTATAATAAAATGTCGGAACCCCGCTGCTGATCTCATTATAAACCGATTTATCAAGTTGTTAAATCAGGTTACTTAGCTGTTTTTAAAACATGTCATCCGCCATGTCTCGGTTGAGCTGAGCTACACAATGTGCCGCCTCATTTTAGACGCGAAGTTTAGTTTGTCCCTCTTTTTTCACAAAATAGCTATAACGAATGGCTCACTTGTTCCCGTCAATAATTAGTCACATTTTAATTGGCTATCATGGAACGAAAATTAAACGAGAAAGAAGTAACCTTAATATATAAAATTCATAAACAGAACAATAAAAAGTTCCCTAATGATGTCGCTATTGCTATTGTTCGAAATTTTGAATAATTGGAAAAAAAAAAAAAGTATATGATTTTATTGGGCAGCTGTATTATCTGGACTAATTGGAAAACTCGCGCAGTGTGTGTCACTTTTGTTCGTTTTTTTCTAAGGTGATATGCTGCTGACATTTGCAACATTTGGGGACTCGTTAGCAGCGGCGGCATTGTGAGAGCGGCGCTCAGGCACGGCAAAATGAATCGACGACAAACAAAGGTCCAGAAACTGTAGTGTAATTAAAAATGGCAAGTACAGAGGTGATGGATGGATTTGAAACATGCAAAAACTCTCAGAAAATAAACCAGATTAACGAAGTTTTGAGACACGACATTTTTTATCGTGGTTCTTGTCCATGCTTCACCCGAAGACAACACTTCAGAGTGTCACAGCAGGATGTCTGAACGCATACATCACAATGTCGCGATACGTTGGCTGGTAGAAGATCTCCATTGATAATGTTCTTCCATGAAAATTCTTGGATTAACAAAACACAAGGACACGCTTTATGGAACACAATTTTGAAGACACCCAGGTTGAGTGGGTATAAAAGACGAAATTATTTACGTCTAACGCTCAAATATTTCCGAACTACTGACAGGGAAAGTTGATCTTCGATGTCTCTGTATTTAAAATTGATATCTCTGTGCATAACGCAAAACTGCATGCATTGTATTCTTCGCCTCACATAATTAGGAACATTAAATCCCGACGTTTGGTCGACCTGGTTGGCGAGTTGGTATAGCGCTGGCCTTCTATGCCCAAGGTTGCGGGTTCGATCCCGGGCCAGGTCGATGGCATTTAGGTGTGCTTAAATGCGACAGGCTCGTGTCAGTAGATTTACTGGCATGTAAAAGAACTCCTGCGGGACAAAATTCCGGCACATCCGGCGACGCTGATATAACTTCTGCAGTTGCGAGCGTCGTTAAATAAAACATAACATTTAACATTCCAGACGTTTGAGATACACAGGGCATGTAGCACGTATGGGTGAATCTAGAAATGTATTCTGAGTGTTAGTTGGAAGACCTGAGGGGAAAAGATCTTTGGGGAGGCCAAGGTGTAGATGGGAGGATAATATTAAAATAGGTTTGAAGAAGGTGGGATACGATGCTAGGGACTGGATTAACCTAATCTTGCTGAGGATAGGGACCAATGGCGGGCTTATGTGAGGACGGAAATTAACCTTCGAGTTCTCTAAAGCTATTTGTAAATATATTTCTAATATGTGTGTATGTATGTATGTATGTATGTATGTAGACCTATGTATGTACATAGATCTATGTATGTAGGCCTATGTATGTATGTATGCCTATGTATGTATGTATGTATGTATGTATGTATGTATGTATGTATGTATGTATGTATGCCTATGTAGGCTATGTATGTATGTAAAAAAAATTGTTTTATTTAACGACGCTCGCAACTACAGAGGTTATATCAGCGTCGCCAGTGTGCCGTAATTTTGTCCCGCAGGAGTTCTTTTACATGCCAGTAAATCTACTGACATGAGCCTGTCGCATTTTAAACACACTTAAATACCATCGACCTCGGCCGGGATCGAACCCGCAACCTCGAGCATAGAAGGCCAGCTCTATACCAACTACGCTACCGAGGGCGACTACAGTATGTATGTAGGCTATGTATGTGTGTATGTATGTATCTATGTAATTTTTTTAAATAGGTTATTTTTCGACGCTTTATCAACATCTTAGGTTATTTAGCGTCTGAATGAGATGAAGGTGATAATGCCGGTGAAATGAGTCCGGGGTCCAACACCGAAAGTTACTCAGCATTTGCTCATATTGGGTTGAGGGAAAACCCCGGAAAAACCTCAACCAGGTAACTTGGCCTGAACGGGAATCGAATCCGGGCCACCTGGTTTCACGGCCAGACGCGCTAACCGTTACTCCACAGGTGTGGACGTATGTATGTATGTATGTATATATGTATGTATGTATGTATGTATGTGTGTGTATGTATGCATGCATGTACGTATGTATGCATGTAACTTACGTATGTACAGTGCGTATATGAGTATGTATAATGTGTCTGTCTATGCATACAGGGTGAACCGTAAGTAATGTCATTAATTTTAGAGTGTTATTCTTTGAGATATTTCAAACAAGGTTTAACACAATTTTGCTCGTTTTTGCTCCCTTTTCAAGATAAAAATTGTTTTATATCAAGTATTTCATAGCGTGTTTTGAGAAAGCCATTGATTTAATTCTCAATTTAAGTAAGCAGTGTTATGATAGGGGCATTCCATGTCAAATCAACACAAAAAAGTGGACTTTTCAACCCGACCACCTCAGATTTTCATTAAATTTGGTGGGATGGTAAAGAACCTTAAGTTAAGTAATTATGTAAAATGTTAGCCCTCAATAATGCACGATATCCATACAGCAATTCTGTCAATACGAGAAAAAATGTAAAAATGTCGCTTACTATGTCAACAAAAATAATTCATAACTTCTCTTCTAATTGAGGTAGAATCTTAAACTTGGGCTTATTTTAAAGCTAAGGGGTCATATTTTTCAATAAAAATAGGTTTTCATCGAAGTATCGAATTCTTTATTGAATGGTCACGTGAATCACATTTTAACATTGAATATCTAAAAATGCGGGGCACAAATTATTTCGCGAAAATATATGCTATAGAGGTAAGAGCATGCTCCCCTTGGTGTAAGTTTCATTTTGGAAACGTTTTTCAGGAATATCAGTAAAAAAATATATCAATGTGTTGGTTTGTAGCACTTAAACCCGTCTTACACCAACACTGCATGCGCGCGAGTTCGTACTTGTCTGATAAGCTGCGTCGTCGATCTGTCAGGCCGTCATGAGTGGCAGTTTATACAGTCTTCAATTTATACAAAACGTGCAATCTGTTTCAAGTGCAGTGTCGCTAGTTTTCGTGGTATGTGGTAGTTTTGTGCGATGTAATGGAGTCGCGTTTTAAGTTATAGGCTTATGTTTGCTGCAATCCCTTAGAGAAATCAGGGCATTGTAATTAGAGGAAAAATTTAAGAAGTGTTATATCGTGGATGCTTAATGTATTTCCTGATTTAAAACAGGAACAAAATGTGTGCGCTTTGTGTCGCAAAGGAATAAAAATATAATATGATGTTATTACGCAGAATCCTTAGAATGACTCTAGTAATGAAGAATACATCGACTCTACAGCAAATGTAAGTTCATTAAATACAAGTCTTTTTGACCAAGGTGTGTTCCTTATTAAACAAGAAAGACTACAACAAGAGAAATATAAGAGACAGAAATTTGAAAATATTGTAAAAGACAAAGTCTTCGATATTAAAGATGCCGAGGAACCAGGACCTTTCTGATTCTGAAATTTTGTCTCAGTTGCAGGAAATTTTTCAAAATTCAGGTAAAAGTGAGAAAATCACCATTTTAACACTACTACCTAAAAGCTGGAGCGTAAATAACATAAAAAAGAGTTTCTTTCAGCTTTCGAATACATAATTCGGAAAGCCAAAGTCCTGGCAAAGGGAAAGGGAATTTTGTATTCACCAAATCCGAAACCTGGAAAACCCTCGCTCGCGGCTGTTGCCGGTAAAGTTAAAGAATTCTGTTGTTCTGACGAGATAAGCAGAATGATGCCGGGTAAGAAATATTTGTTGTCAGTAAAGAATCAGGGAGTAAATCACATGAGCAGAAATTAATTATATGCAGTGTTTAAAAATTCTAACCCTGACCAAATAAATTGTATTCTAGCTGGAGTTAGTGGACTATACTGTCTGTGTTCGTGTCCTTATTAGAATGTAAAACTTATGCCGGAAACAATTTATTAAAGTTTCAGGTCTACGTGGATTTCAAGAAAATTTTTCTTTATACCTTCCAACTTAACATTTCTTGCCTACTATGGTGTGCAATCCTCCTCATATAAATTGCTTGTTCAGGAAATGTACAGAATGTCCTGAAACATTCAAAATAACAGAGGGTTTAGAGAAATGTTTCGTGTAAAACTTCAGTGAATCAGTGACCTACAAGCAGTGGATGACGACTGACCGATCAAAGCTTGAGACTATAATGAAACCCACAGACAAATTTTTCGACCGTCTCTTGGAGAAACTTGGTCATTTACTGACTCACTCATTTATATCATCTGAACAAAGTAAGTTTCTACGTGATATGAAATCATTTCTACAGCCATGTCTGCTTGTTGTGTTATACGACTTCGCTGAAAACTATTATTTCGTAATCCAAGATGAAATTCAGTCATATCACAGGAATAATGTGCAGACAACCATTCATACTTCCGTAATATATTGTAACGAATCCTCATCCGATACAGTCTCTATTAAAAATCTGGTAATAATTTCACACTGCCCGAAATATGACACTACAGCTGTACATCTGTTTCAAAAATATCTAATGGAGTCATTAAAACAAACATCTGTAATTCACAACAAAAATTATGTATTTCTCCGATGGATTCTCTGCTCAGTATAAAAATAGAAAAAAATTTCCTGAACCTCACATTACATGAAGAAGATTTTGGATTTCCAACAGAATTGCATTATTTTGCATATCGCATGGCAAAAGAGCATGCGACGTTGTAGGTGGGACACTTAAAAGGTTTGCGGCTTGTGCTAGTTTGCAGAGACCATCCGATAAACAAATAACTACACCTAGGGAATTGTACGACTGGACAAGGGATCATCTCCCAAACATTAATACCGTTTATGTGACTAAAAAAGGCTATACTGAAGAGGAAAAAAAGCTTGCTCTTCGATTTGCAAAATCCACCGCAGTGCCTGGAACACAAGTTTCATACAGTCCTGCTGTTTAGGATGGGTATTATACTTGATATGCAGTTTCAAAATGCAGCTGAAACACGCAGCATCCTGTCTGGAAAGATGATCAGGCTATTTCATCTCAGCAATGAAAGGTAACATTTCTTACAGAACTTCAGGTTTAACAAAATCCATGTGACAATAATTTATTTGAGGTAATAATTTAAAAAATTCGAATTATGTACTAAATGTTATATTACATAGCGACATTCAAGAATATGATCAAATATAATTAAATACAACGAATGTGTGGGACATAATTATCGCGACTTATACGGTTAGCTTACGCTTGCTGTGGCATAATAATTTTTATCTTTGTAACCTATGACGATTCCAAGTTGAAACTTATTAGTTCATTATATCACTAATTGAGGCGTACTATATATTTTTTTCATTAAAATAGAACCCCCGCATTTTTAAATATGAATATATGAAAATTGTTTCATCATGTTTTTATAGTGTAATTGAATACATGCAGAAAACAATATAATCAATAAAAACTATCACATATTAAGAATGTATCACCCAATTTTTGTAAATTTATCTGGAGACGTTGTTGAGATATATAATTTTAATTGAAGCGACGTGCTTACAAAAATGTGATTTTTCTTCATGTTTGAAACGCCACTGACAGAAAACGAAAAGCACAGGACATATGAAACTCGGCACTTATAGTTAGCGCGGCAGGTAAAACAAACCCTTAAAATTTGAAAGAAATCTGAGTCGGTCGGGTTGAGCGCCTTGTTGATTTGATATGGAATGACCCGATAATAAATGATGGAAAGAATTTTAGTTTTGTCCTTTAAATGTGCAGAATTTTGATCCGAATAATTATTACATTTTAAAATTGCTTTTCAAAACGAAAAGTTACATTTAATGTTTGATATAAAATAATTTTTATCTCGGAAAGAAAGCAAAAAAGAGAAAAATTGTACTGAACATTTTTGTTTGAAATATATCCAAAGAATAACACTCCGAAATAAATAACATTACTTTCGGTTCATTCCGTATATGTGTATACATATTTGTATATATATATAGATCTACGTATGTACTCGTCCCCAAAGAAAGAATGGGACGGCACTTCGCGGTGGAAAATCTATGTTCTATAGCGCGAATCACAACACAACATTTTCTGCCAGTATGAATACTCTCTTAGCCATTCTTCTTTCTACTCGCGAAAAATATTTATATTCTAATATTACAGACACTGAAGTTAGGCAAGCTCTTAAGAACATTCGATCTACAGGCAAGGCTCTGACAATATAAGCATTGTTTTTATTAAGGTATATGTACACCCACAAAACGCAAAAAATTATGAAAAATTAGAATTTTCAAAATATAACTGTTTTAATAGAGAATTTTCTCCCCTTTAATTTGATATGAGCATTTTCGATTTATGCCTTATGGTTTTCAGATAAGTCCCATTTTCCAAAATTCTGGGTCATCAGCCACGGTCACTTGTATGAAGATCACTCCAAAAGTAATGCACAACACTTTTTAAAATTTATTTTTTTATTCTAAACCTTTGCAATTTATGGAGGTCATAGATACATCCTTCCCCCTTGTATTCAAATCTAATTTAAGTCGTTCCCGTGAGTGGCGCCAGAGAGTAGCTCAGACGTGTTGGTTCAGACTTTTTTCGTGCGGGTATACAGGCCCTCATTCCAAGGTGGCGTAAGGCAGTTGAAAAGTGCGGGGATTATGTGGAAAAGTGACGTATTGTTCCTGAATGATGTATCTACATTCTATGAAAATAGCAAAGCTGTAGAATAAAAATGTAATTTTTAAATAAATATTGTGGATTACTTTTGGAGTGATCCTCGTAGCAGTCAATCCCCTTGTCGAGCATTGCTTGTAAAATAAACTTCTTTCTAGTCCCAAAATAAATGCATAGATATCAAGGCATGATCATTAGATTGAAAACACGTTTTTACGTAATGAAGTAATTTATAATCTTTTACTGTTAGTCATAAAACTGTAAATTTGTGTGTCAGTGATGTTGTACGTCATTTTAATAAGAGTCCAAAAGGAGAAATTAAAATTCTGAGGAGGATGAGCATAAACCCTGGGACAAACACCATCGCAGGATTTGTTGCATCAATGGATAATAAGGATAAAAATGCCAAAAAACATTCAACACCTGAAGTTAAAACAAGGAGGAGGTATTTGAGAGGCAGAAAGAAGCTGAAACAGGACCGACATGAAGCTGCTTAAGGGGTGACATATGATGATGCAGTCTTCTAGGCTCTGAAATTTTGTGGTTCATTTCCTGTAACTAGTAATTTTGGAATATTTAATTCTTTTAAACATGATATCTCAGTCAAATATGGTGATACCAACAAGATATTGATGCTATTTTGAAGCTTGAAATGTCCCCTAGTGCCTGACAATGAGTAAAATAACATTAATGAAGTTAATTATTATCTATGGATTTTTCACATGACATATGCAACATAAAATATTAGTATAAGTTACATATATGGTAATATTTAATTAATGTAAATGAAAATAAAAGATAACTCTATGTCAGGCACTAAAGAATAGTTTTAGCTATAAAACAGTGAAAAAAATTTGGCTCTATCTGAAAAAACTGCATGAGCTATCATGTTTCAAGTTGTATGTCAAAATTATAAACAAAATAATTTTTATAAACAATTTAGACAAAATTTCAAGGGATTTGTTCACTTCATTCTCTTTTTGGTACCATTCTCAATTGTATAAAAATTTTACAGAGCAAAATTATGTAAAACAAAATTTGTTGTATGTAAAAGTGTACATATACCTTAATAATTAATCGATATCGTGCTTTCTGTGATCACACACATTTTTAACTTTTCCATCATTACTTCTACCTACCCGAATCTTTGGAAAACGGCTTTAGTGCGTCCACTACCTAAAGTAAACTCACCCGTAACTCCTACAGAATATAGGTAGACCAATCTGCATTCTTCTCGTTCTATCAAGGACCCTTGAACGCATTATTCCTAAGCAATTAACCAACTGTCTGATTGAATTTAATATTATCGCCGTGGACGGGAGGTAATTTTTTTCACTGCCTACGCCGGGAATAGAACCTCGGACTGCTTGCTTGAGAAGCGCGCACAGAGTCACAACGGCGGACATGCTTTTTTCTAACACCCTGTGTTTGATAGCGCTATGCCTTCGCGAACTGTGGATCCACCGACTGGAATCACTATGCAGACATCCAAGTTTCAGTAAAAGCAATTGAAACCGACCGACCACTAATATTCACAAACAGACGAGCAAAACTGCGGAGGGGTTCGCAGATTGATTAGCACGGGTTGCCGTGTACCCCGCGCAGACCTAATAAGCACCATTGTTATTTCAAAATAGTGTAGTGTAACACAAATTGTGTGTTTAATACAATTTTAATGGATTGGCTTCTGTGATAATCGATTAATCGGTCAAATAATTACTAAGCTAATGGAGTGCTGGACAAACGTTTGCGCATGCGCACGAACAAGTAGTAAAAATAACAGATTAATACTTGCTCGTTTTCTCAAAACGTCCTTTGCTGGGATTTCGCTTGAATCACCAAGTGAAACAAGGTAATGCATTTTCCATTCGTAGGCTATATTAGAGAATTATTCAGGAGATTGTAAATAAATAATTTAAATTTTTTTAGCTATTTAGCATTCAGATTCCACCGAAACACTAATTGGCTGCGCTGTTGTCCGAAACGCTACAGCAGAGATCGATAAAATAACTTCATCGCTGTTATTTCAAAACCTCGTAACTCCAATAATTGCTGAACTCGATATTTCAGGCTTAACTGTGGCAAATTATAGACGTTCATTGTTTTATGAACGCTTATAGATGATTTTTTTCAAGAAGAACAATTTATTTATTTACATTAAAAAGATATATTAAAAACTATTATATACATATAACAGAAATATAAATTAAGGAATTTACCCCCATATGAGCAAACGCTCGTGGCCGTGAGTAAACTGACCTGTAGATGTATGTATGTACAGAGGTGTGAATATTATTAGAATAATCTTAATTTTAAAGGCTTTTTAATAGTTCCTTCACAAATATTAATTGAATTGATGAATATTGGTATATATTACTACACTGATGTAGGATATATTTACTACCAACAATGCCGGAAAGCATTGTTGTACATTGGTATTTTTCTTATTTTACAATTGTTATGGGAATTCAGAAATTATTATATTATGTTGGCGGAATTGGAAACATAAAAAATTAAATGCACAAAACAGATGTATAGGTTCATTTGAACCTTCACAACAATGTAAACGCAAAGAACAATTTGTTTAAAGCATTTCTTAATTAATTTTTGATGTTTCCAATTCCGCCAACATAATATAATAATTTCTGAATTCCCATAACAATTGTAAAATAAGAAAAATACCAATGTACAACAATGCTTTCCGGCATTGTTAGTAGTAAATATATCCTACATCAGTATAGTAATATTATATACCAATATTCATCAATTCAATGAATATTTGTGAAGGAACTATTAAAAACCTTTAAAATTAAGATTATTCTAATAATTTTCACACCTCTGTATGTATGTATGTATTTATTTATTTACACTGCAAGTGGGCAAGCACCCGGTGGCAGTGGTCTACACAATATAAACAATACACACTAAAATTACAATACACAATACAATTATACAATATACAATACAATTATATACAAAATACAATAAGAGTACACAATAGAATTTAACACAATAATTACAATTAATAATAAAGCATAAAATAACCTAATTTTACAAAAACCTAGTTTTACAAATAGCCTAATTTTACAAGAAAGCGGAAATAAGAAGACAAAATAAAGAAATTAATATAAGCAATAAAATAGCAGAGATTGCAAAAACAAGAGCCTATATGATAAAGAAAAATTACAATTGAAAATGTTTATAACCAATATTCACAAGTATAGTAATATAAGAGTAATATTTTCCAATTAATTATTATCTAACCCTGTCAGTGAAAGACTATGATCCATTGCTAAGCAAATGGCGTCAGATATGTGTGATCTAACTCATTGCAGTTGCTAAGCGAGTGATTTCAGATGCTGACATTTTCGCAACATTGTTTCCAACGTAAATGTTTCACATCTGCTGGTCTAAAGCATAGCATTAATTTTGGCCCTCGGTTGTAGACCTATAATTCTTTAGCTAGATTACACCCAGAACTTCTAACATGTAACCCAATAACATATAACAAGAAAATTAAAAACGTGTTAATGTCTTCAATTTGATTAAATAAATTTGTAGCCTATGTGTATGAATTACCAGCATATATTATATTAGTAGTCTATAATTTCGAAATATTTATTTTTTCATAAATTGTCCTACTTTATTCACGTACGATATTAATCTTCTCTATGTTAATGAGGGAAAAAAGGAAGGAGATCCACTATCACCTTTACTTTTTAACTTCGCTCTAGAGTATGCCATTAGGAAAGTCCAGGATAACAGTCAAAGTTTGGAATTGAACGGGTTACATCAGCTGCTTGTCTATGCGGATGACGTGAATATGTTAGGAGAAAATCGACAAACGATTAGAGAAAACACGGAAATTCTACTTGAAGCCAGTAAACCGATAGGTTTGGAAGTAAACCCCGAAAAGACAAAGTACACGATTATGTCTCGTGACCAGAATATTGTACGAAATGGAACTATAAAAATTGGAGATTTATCCTTCGAAGAGATGGAAAAATTCAAATATTTTGGAGAAACAGTAACAAATATAAATGACACTCGGGAGGAAATTAAACGTAGAATAAATATGGGAAATGCCTGTTATTATTCGGTAGAGAAGCTATTTTCATCTAGTCTGCTGTAAAAAAATATGAAAGTTAGAATTTATAAAACAGTTATGTTACCGGTGAGCAGCTGGCTACGGACTGGAAGGTCCGGGGTTCGATCCCAGGTGGTGACAGGATTTTTTCTCGTTACCAAACTTTCAGAACGGCCCCGAGGTTCACTCAGCCTCCTATTAAATTGAGTACCGGGTCTTTCCCGGGGGTAAAAGGCGGTCAGAGCGTGGTGCCGACCACACCACCTCATTCTAGTGCCGAGGTCATGGAAAGCATGGGGCTCTACCTCCATGCCCCCCAAGTGCCTTCATGGCATGTTACGGGGATACCTTTTTTATGTTACCGGTTCTTCTGTATGGTTGTGAAACTTGGGCTCTCACTTTGAGAGAGGATCAGAGATTAAGAGTATTTGAGAATAATGTTCTTAGGAAAATATTTGGGGCTAAGAGGGATGAAGTTACAGGAGAATGGAGAAAGTTACACAAAGCAGAACTTCACGCATTGTATTTCTCACCTGACATAATTAGAAACATTAAATCCAGACGTTTGAGATGGGCAGGGCATGTAGTACCAATGGGTGAATCCAGAAATGCATATAGAGTGTTAGTTGGGAGGCCGAAAGGAATAAGACCTTTGGGGAGGCCGAGACGTAGATGGGAGGATAATATTACAATGGATTTGAGAGAAGTGGGATATGGTGGCAGGGACTGTATTAATCTTGCTCAGAATAGGGATCATGGCGGGCTTATGTGAGTGCGGCAATGAACCTCCGGGTTCCTTAAAAGCCATAAGTAAGTATGCTAATATTATATCATATAATTTGATTTCAGCTGTCATTTTAATTTCAGTTCCTATTTTTATTTTATTTGCTATATTCCTCTTATATAAATAATATATCTGAACTGCGACAGAACACGAGCGCTGCTCATTCGGTCCTCGAATTTTGTTAATATTATTGCATCCTCTTTTTATATTGTTTTTATTATTTTATTTATATTGTTGTAATTGTATTCTGTAGTCTGATGTATTATTCTGTATTATATGTTGTGTTCTATATTATTATATAAATTGATATATAAATTATGATAAAAACATCTAGATACTCTCGAGCTAATTAAAGATTGGAATTAACAAAAGAAAAAAAAAACTTACCCTCGAGCATTAATGTCTCACGTTAAATTTTGTCTTGAGATACAGTTGTTTTCTCCATGCTAGGCTAAGAATTTATCAACACCGTCTCATAAATCACAACTTTGTGTTTTTGATATTAAAAATGTCCATTAATTTATCAACAGTAATCTCACTAGGATTTTTATTTATCTAGAGAAAATCAAAACTCTAGTGGGATTTAATTGACTATTACACGATTAGAAGAAAGTATATAAAGATTAGAAGTGACGAAGTACTCCAATACATTTAAATATTGACTTACGACAATACAAAACTGTCTTCAAATTTGTACCATCTCAACGTAAATTACGTTCACAAAAGTTGTAATCTAAACACATGATAAAATTTGTATATATCCACTGAATTATTATTATTTTTTTTATTTTTTATTTTATTTTTTTTTCGCCACTTGTTTTGCTTCCTGTGAGGGTGTGTTCCTGTGGTATAGTGTAGAGTCAAAGAGTGTATGTGTTTTGAAGTTGAGTTGTGTGTTGAGAATTTCGTTGGGATGTGTTTTTTGTGTGTATATTTCATATTGTTCTACTGTGTTAGTTCTGGCGTTTTTGGTTGGATGTGTAATATTTCCATGTCTGTGGTGATGTCTCTGTGGGTGTGATTAGCATTTGGTATGTGTTCTGCATATGTGGAGGTGTTTTGTAATTTTGTTATGGCTGTGATGTGTTCTTTGTAACCTGTTTGAAACGATTTGCCTGTTTGTCCAATGTAGAAGTTGTTGCAGGTGTTACAGTTGAGTTTGTATACGCCTGTGTGGTTGTATTTGTTTGTTTGTGTTGTTTGTGTATTGAGATGCTTTTGTAGAGTGTTATTTGTTCTGTATGGGATGTTGTAATTTAATTTCTTGAATGTAGGTAGTAATTATGTGCGTTTTTTTTTCGTATGTTAGTGTGATGTATTTTTGTGTTCTTGTGTTTGTGATGTATATAATTTAAAAATTGCTTGTGACAACAATGTTTAACGGAAAACTGTGTAACGTCTTCACAGATTTCAACCCACAGAAATTTAAACTACATTCTAGAGAATATGAGGATTAGATATTTGCTTAGGTTATAATATAGCATACATTTCATGAAACTTATTAATAGAAATATAAGATTGTATTTTAGGATTTAATTTCAACTCATTCCATTTCATTCATTCATGTGTATAACTTAAAAAACTTTGTACAGATTTGCTGAATATATAGATTTTTTAAATAGTATTAATTTCGTAATTGACACGTAAGACTAATTCAATAGGAGACTTCGTAAACCTATATCATATTATTATTATTATTATTATTATTATTATTATTATTATTATTATTATTATTATTATTATTATTATTATTATCCTACTATTATGTATTTATAATCCTAACATACCTATCTCAGGTAAAATAGGGTTCTTTGTAAAATTGGAGTATAATAAATAAACATTATAAATATTACACTAGTAGATGGCAGTAGTGTGTTATGGTTAGCTATTTTCTTATTATCAGATGTGCCAACTATGGAATCTTCATTGAACTCTGTTGTCGGTTACTGGTCAAGAAGGGTTCATTGATTCAGTTTCATTTCAACATCACTTGACAGATGATTTTCAATAAATCTTAGTATTAAACAATTTATGATACGTGACTATTCATAATATCATATAGCAAAAGCTATAACATAACCTAAATAATATGAACAAGTGTTAGAAAAGTTTTAATTAGGGATGATGAAATAAACAAGAAACGTTTTAATTAACGATGATGAAATAAAAAATAAACATGAATAATTTTAAAAGAAACAATCACTGAAAGTACAATTTTCAAATTTGAATGTTTTAGTGGTTGGTGGGTTCAGTTGATGTTATATTGGACGTGTGCGTAAAAGAAGTGAACTCGTTGATGTACATTATGTATCCCTCAACTTATTCAGGATTTCCGAATGGTGCTCTTCATTTATTTCAGGGAAGATGCATAGCTATGACCAGTGATCTTTATTAATTCTTGTTCTTGAATGCCAATGCGAGTCATATTTGAAAGTGCTGTGCAGCGACTGGAGTGGTTTGTAATGTTCTGTTTTTTGACGTCCGACCAATGCAGTCTGAAATGTTGGCAAACAAAGAAACAAATGCTAGGGTAGTGGTAAAAATAAACAAATGCTAGGGACGCGATAAAAATAAACAAATGCTAGGGACGCGATAAAATTGTGCAATAAGCAGCCATGATTAGTTGAAAGACGTCCTTTCGTACCGTTTTATTGGTCAAAAGTAGTGTGACGTAGTAAAAGTGTAACAGTCATTAAAAGTCTATTGTATCTTATGTGCGTTATTCCCGGATAAACTCACAGCAGATATTTAATACGAATAAAGTACGACAAAATAATTTCGGAGAAATCGATGTACACAGACAGACGGCATAGTCGAAACCACATTTCAGTGATACGGATGTTGAAAACATGTAATTCCGTGGAAATCCTTTGTATTTAGACCTAAACTTCGAACAATGGGAATGTAATATACTTGGTACAATGAGAGACTAAAAGGATGAAATGTTACAAAACAATCACTTTACAGCAGAGACAATCGGTTTTGGTCGGAGATCTATCTTTTTCGCTCGTGTATGGAAGCCTGTAACAAATACAGAGCAATGCCTAAAGTTTTATTATAGGTAGCTATGGTAACTATCGACATTTTTGTTGTTGAAAAATGGCATCGTAACAATTTCTGCACCGAGTTCCAAGGACTGCAAGATGATGGTTTCGCTGACGAAGTGTTATTCAGCGACGAGGCAACATTTCATACGACTGGAAAAGTCGATCGTTATGACGCGAGAATTTGAGGATATGAGAATTCACACGCATTTGTTGATCATGAACGCGATTCACCGAAGATTAACATGTTCTGAGCAATGTTATGCGGAAGGATATACGGATATATTTTTCTTAATTGAACCAACAGTAACAAGGCCAATTATCTGGATATGATTACTGAATGGATTATGCCACAGATAAATTATGATAAGGGTGACTTTATCTTTCAACAGGATGACGTATCACCGAATTTTACCTTAATATTCATCTATAGGGACCGGATTTTTATGTAATTACATATTATATTCCTTTGAACCTAACCGTATATAAATAACAAATCTTTGCGAATCTTGTAATTTCCATTAATATATTAAAATTTGATACTACATATTTTTACATATTTACCCCACATTACATATTATGGCTTGGTATTACATAAATCTACATATTTAGGGGTTTTTATTCATTTTTACTTCTTTAAAAGGAAAAAGAAAACTTCTGCTGGGGAAGTTTACAATTTGAAATAAGCCTTTTTACCTACCCGAGAAAGGATATATTTCGGGATGGAACATAACATCTAAGTTCCAGGAAGTAAAAGAGGCACTCACCCCCTTCTGCCCACTGTAAATATGAATAAACAAACGGCAACCTTTCTCATACAACTACTCTGTATTGTAAAAATCAAGGAGGGAATAATCTCATACGCATAAGCGGACTACGTAGTACTAGGGTCTAAAGACCTTACAAAGTTACAAGAAACAATAAACATCATGGTAAAATGGTGCAATGAAAACAAATTTGATATAAATGTGAACAAGATAGAAATTATGATACTCAGAAACGTCTGAAAAGCACCAGAAACAATAGAAATCGTCGTGAACAACAGAAAATTAAAAATTGTACCAGAATGCAAATACCTAGGCTTAACAATACAAACCAGCGCAGATATTGATATTAAATATTTTCATGATTTTACATATTTTGGTACATATTCAGCTTATTTTTCTTACATAAATATGTACATATTTCACACCTTGATATTACATAAAAGTCCGGTCCCTACTCATCTACAACGGCGTTGAATAGGACGTGCAAGAGAGAACAATTTTAATATTTTAAGGTGGCCTCCGCGTTCGCCAGATTTAACGTCCTGCAGTTTCTTTTTGTGGGGCTATATAAAGGAAGCCGTATTTGTTCCACCCTTACCACACAGCCTTGCTGAGTTGAGGTTAAGGATTACCAAGGCTGTTGACAGCATTGATGGTGCTATGCTAGAAGAGTATGGGAACAGTTTTATCGTCGCATTGATCGGTTCCGTGTCATACAAGGCAAACATATGGAGCACCTTTAAAAGTTCGAGAGATTTGTGTCTTTCTTGTAAAAGTTCCACGACTCTGAGCGAAATAAAATATTTGTAGTAATTAAAGCAAATCATTCTGTGCTCACGGTGTACTATGAAATATGATAGATAGATATTTATTTGTCATCAACATTTATATTAGTTATGGCAGCGTTTCTCAAACTTTTTTGAAGTGGGGACCACTTTTTCAAGTCATTACAGTTCCGCGGACCACCTTACTCTTGTTCCCTTCAAAAGCAAATTTATCATTTTTGTAGCATATTTTAATACCAATATATTTATATATTAAAATATAATTAAGGTTCGGTACTTTGGTCCTCTGTTATGAATTCGGGTGGTCCCTGGCTGGGTTACAGGCACGGCGCCAGATGTACAGGGAAAAGATGGCGAGAAACACCACGTTCATAGTGCTTGAAATCCCTCTTTTGTTGCTGAAAAAAGAGTGTTAAGTCGGTAGACGAGTAGGGTAATAAATTTCATAAAATGTCAGTACTGGGAAAAAAGTGAAATTTGATTGCCATGTGTCATTTTCAAACTCTGAGATTTTAAGCTGTAGTGTGATACGCAATTCGTTTGAATTTTATTTTTTCTTCTATCTTCTATTGAAGGACCACAAAGGCAGACCTCGAGGACCACAGGTGGTCCGCGGACCATAGTTTGAGTAACGCTGAGTTATGGTGTACCACAACTTACTATGAAATATGAACTATCGCATAATCTATTCAAAATTATGACATTATTCCAGTTTTTTTTTCTTTGGAGGGAAATGAAGTGAATTCACTACTATTTTATTACGTAGTGTCTATGAGCACTGCTATTATGAGATCTCAGCGTGTCCAGTAAAGTTACACTCCCACAAAGCATCTCGTGGGGTGCGGCGACTTGTGACGGGGGGTGGATTTGCTTGCTTTTCCCATTCTGGAATGAATCCCATCCGAGCTTTGCCTGTCTTATTAGGTACACACTAAATGCCTTTCTTGGAAATAAAGATGCCATGTTTTTTGCAGGCTCCTATAATTTTCACGTAACTGTACTTGGAATCAGAAAGGGTTGTCATGTACCCCTCCCAAAAAGGCTCGATTTTCTTGGGCATTGCTACTGTGATACACCGTGCACTCTGATAATTAAATCACTCACTACTGGTCTGTCACCTCTCGTCGCAATTCAGCTGTCGGTGTGATTCCTGACGCACATGACGTCATTCAAATTCGTTATCACAGATCGGAAACAATCCTGTACAATTTGGCGTGTTCTAAATTCCCATCCTGCAAAGGAAGCCTACTGAACAGTCTGAACATTGCACTTTTAAGTAACAAATCTGCCTCTTAAGATGGAAGGCAGCTATTATATGTTAAATTAACGCAATATTTTCGACTACGGGAAGTGTTCCAACAGTCGATTACGAATACTGTTTTCCATAATTTTAACACAAGTTATTTTGAAATTGATTTGCCAGATACTGTGCTTTTCACAATTTTGTATTATGGTATGTGCTTTGATTGAACATTCATAGTGGTTTTTAAAGTATTGTTATTTTCACTGTACGTAACACCCTAGATCATACGAGTATATACCCAGATTGCTCTGCCTTATAGGCTTTGACTGTAACAACTTTTGTCAGGTTTGCTATGCTGCCATCTAGTTGTTAGCCTACATAAGGAGTCACGTCATAACTCCGTTTGAATTACATTGGCAACTGTACTGCCATCTCGTGTTCGTTTACGGCTGGTGGGTGGCGATCCTGGCGGTTGTTCTCTTCAAACTGCTGCCTATTTTAACATAGGGATGAGCAATCTGTAATATATGTGATCTGGGGTAACACGTATTATTATTAGCGGCATATTATATTTTAGAAAAAGCATGTCAACGATCACAGTAAAAATACGCATAATTTTTACACTTGGAGCTGCCATCTCGTGACAGAATCTCCAAAGAAACACCTCTTCTTTTGGTATCGATAACTTTGAGATTTCGATTCACTTCTTGCGAGTGCTTGTATCGCACTGTTTTCTTCCATCCTCTGTCGGTAGCCACGTGAAGTACAATAAAGGAGCTCCAGTATCTGAGTCGATAAATACAGTTGCATCAGTGATTCTGAAAGTGTGGGCCGTAGGCCGCTGATAAAGTCTCCAGAAGTTATGAAGGAGAATTAAGACCAAAAATACAGGAAGAGAGATCAGAAAATGGAAAATTAGGAGCCAAAGATACAGGCGGAGAGCAGAAAATGGAGAATTAGGAGCAAAAAATACAGGAAGAGAGCAGAAAATGAAGTAGAATTAGGAGCAAAAGATACAGGAAGAGAGAGCAGAAAATGAATTAAATTAGGAACAAGAGATACAGGAAGAGAGAGCAGAAAACGAAGTAGAATTACGAACAAGAGATACAGGAAGAGAGAGAGAGAGCAGAAAACGAAGTAGAATTATGAACAAGAGATACAGGAAGAGAGAGCAGAAAATGAATTAAATTAGGAACAAAAGATACAGGAAGAGAGAGTATAAGGTGAAAGAGAATTAGAAGCTATAGATACAGGAAGAGACAACAGAAAATGAAGTAGAATTAGGAACAAGAGATAAAGGAAGAGAGAGCAAAAAATAGAGTAAATTAGGAACAAAATATACTAGAAGAGAGCAGAAAATGAAGTAAATTAGGAACAAAAGATACAGGAAGAGAGAGCAGAAAATGAAGTAAATTAGGAACAAAAGATACAGGAAGAGAGAGCAGAAAATGAAGTAAATTAGGAACAAAAGATACAGGAAGAGAGAGCAGAAAATGAAGTAAATTAGGAACAAAAGATACAGGAAGAGAGAGCAGAAAATTAAGTAAATTAGGAACAAAAGATACAGGAAGAGAGAGCAGAAAATGAAGTAAACTAGAAGCAAAAGATACAGGAAGAGACAGAGGGCAGAAAAAGAAGTAGAATTAACAGTAAAATATATAGGAAGAGAGAGTAAAAAAATAAGTAGAGTTAGAAGCATACGATATAGGAAGAGAGAGTAGAAAATAAAGTAGAATTAGGAACACGCGTATATAGGACTAGAGAGAAGAAGGTGAAAGAGAATTAGCAGTAAAAATAGCCTACAGGAAGAGATGACAGAAAAGGAAATGGAATTAGAAACATGGGATACAGGAAGAGAGAGAGCAGAACACAAAGTAGAATTAGGAATAAAATATAAGGAAGAGAACAGAAAATGAAAGAGAATTAGGAGAAGAGGACACAGGAAAAGAGAGCAGGAAAAGAAGTAGAATTGGGAGCAAAAGATATAGAAAGAAAGAGCAGAAAACGAAATGGAATTAAGAGCAAAATATATAGGAAGAGAGAGCAGAAAAAGAAGTAGAATTAGGAGCGAGAGATACAGGAAGCGAGAGCAGAACACGAAGTAGAATTAGGAGCAAACGATATAGGAAGAAAGAGCAGAAAACGAAGTAGAATTAGAAGCAAACGATATAGGAAGAAAGAGCAGAAAACGAAGTAGAATTAGAAGCAAAAGATATAGGAAGAAAGAGCAGACAAAGAAGTAGAATTAGGAGCAAAAGATAAAGGAAGCGAGAGCAGAACACGAAGTAGAATTAGGAGCAAACGATATAGGAAGAAAGAGCAGAAAACGAAGTAGAATTAGAAGCGAAAGATATAGGAAGAGAGAGCAGACAAAGAAGTAGAATTAGGAGCAAAAGATAAAGGAAGCGAGAGCAGAACACGAAGTAGAATTAGGAGCAAACGATATAGGAAGAAAGAGCAGAAAACGAAGTAGAATTAGAAGCAAAAGATATAGGAAGAGAGAGCAGACAAAGAAGTAGAATTAGGAGCAAAAGATAAAGGAAGCGAGAGCAGAACACGAAGTAGAATTAGGAGCAAACGATATAGGAAGAAAGAGCAGAAAACGAAGTAGAATTAGAAGCAAAAGATATAGGAAGAGAGAGCAGACAAAGAAGTAGAATTAGGAGCAAAAGATAAAGGAAGCGAGAGCAGAACACGAAGTAGAATTAGGAGCAAAAGATATAGGAAAAGAGAGCATAAAAATAAGTAGATTTAGAAGCACAAGATATAGGAAGAGAAAATAGAAATGAAATAGAATTAGGACCAAAATATATAGGAAGACAGAGCAGAAAAAGAATTAGTCTATATCAAGTATTAAATTACATAACTCTAATTGTTGCCTTATACAGTGCAGGCTTAAAAGTCCCATTATTAAGGAGTCCTCTGAAGTCAAGTATTTAGGCATATTTTCGACATTCATTTAAAATGGAACCAACACATTAATTACCTTCGTAATAAATTACGTAAAATAATATATTATTTTGTTTTATTGAGGAATTACTAGTCAATAAGTTTATTACGCACAATACACTTAACCTTATTTCAATCTGTAATTATATATGGAATTATAGGATGGGGTAGCTTATTTAAATCCAATTTTAATCCACTTTATTTATTACAGAACAAAATAATTAAAATATGTCTTGATAAACCTACTGATTTTCCATCTCAAAAATTGTTTTTAGACTTTAATGTTCTTAAAGTTAGACAAATTTATTATATCGTATTAGCCTAATAAAATTTATACACAAAAATCGAAATAATCTTGAATTGTATTCTCATAGTTATGAAACAAAAGGTAGGAATTCTTTAAGATTGTTTGAACCAAAATGCAACACTGCTACAGTATTTAATGATAGTAGTAAATTAGGCCCAAGAATATCAATTTATATTTAAATATCCTAATCTTGCCCTTCTAATAGTTCTAGCATTAAATGTAAAAAGTTATGTATGGATTTCATAAAAATTAAAAAATTGTAAATTTAAATTTATATATTCTTATTGCGTGGTAGACATAAGACAAATTTTATTATATAGGCCTACTTCTTAATTTCAATTCAGGAATCCGCCCCTGAGCACGAGTTCTACTCTTTCAAGAGCGAGCTAAAGTTTTTTGTATATATTATACAGTATTTGTTACAATTAATGACTAAATAAATAAATAAATGAATAAAATAAATATCATATCATATATCATATCATATCATATCATATCATGTCATATCATATCATAATATATCCTATCATATCATATCATATATCATATCATATCGTATACTATATATCATATATCATATCACATATCATATCATTTCGTATATTAATCACAATATATCAATCATATCATATCATATCATATATCATATCATATCATATCACATCATATCATATCACATCATATATCATATATCATATCACATCATATATCATATCATATCGTATCATATATCATATCATATATCATATCATATCATATATCATATCATATCATATCATATCATATCATATCATATCACATCATATCATATAATATCATATCACATCGTATATCATATCACATCGTATATCATATCATATAATATCATATCATATCGTGTATCATATCATATATCAATTTCCGCTGCTGTTAGTCGTCTCTCATATGTCTTCCTGATGGTCCTAGCTTGACTTCCATACGCAAGAATTGTCTTATGGACCTTGATTCTACTATATCGCTGTAGCTACCTGAGAAGGCTTTACATCTGATTAATTACATTCTTAGCCTAAATATGAAGACCGTGCGCATGATTTTTAGAAGGAGGAGGGTTTGTAAGGTAGTTTATAACATAGTCTTTACAATAAACAGTTTTATAATTACAATATCACTACTTCAAATGATGTGTATACCTCTGATGTATATCACATAGAAATATATAACTTGTGGTTCATTTAAAGGGTCTTCAAAACAATCACATTCATTATGAGGATCTTAGAATACATTTTTATCAGAACTCTGGATTACAGTACTACAACACTGAACACAGGGGTATTTTTTCCACTCGTTTCCTAAGTGTTTACTTATTAACTTCTGGGTTATTGCTAATCTGAGTTTCTCTGGGTTTACTTTGACCCGTATTTTAATTAGTGAAGGATTCATTTTCAATATTTTTCTTTAGCACTTTTCCATTGTCCAGAATTAAATTTATGTTTTCTACACAGGTGAGGCCCAGCCCTACTCTCCAACGTATAGGGATATCCTGAACTAGCACCGACAGATAGCGCACGTGTACTATGAGGGATGCGCTTTGCGTGTGCATTTGTTTTTCGGTATATAAACATTGAGGATATACGTAATGCATTAGTATATTAAAGACTCTTAAAAACAACTAAAAATGGCAAATTTTTGTTATGTTCCTATATGTAAAAACCAGGGAAAGCTTTTTGTCTTCAATGAGGTCCCGAAATATTCTGAATATATGCTTTAAACCTTAAAAAATATAAGTAATAAAATTGGGCCTCGAAAGTGCTAGCTATTAAATAAAAGTAACTACTTCAAGTAAGGAATTGTTGACTATAGTTTCATTTTGGAAGAGGAAAAATAAAAATTAATAAAAACATATGCAACCTCGACAGCGAGCTATGTTAGCTTAGATTACATGCAGTAGTTGTAGGAGTCTTCGAAGTTTACGCCTGCAGTAAACTCTCGATAAACTGGGATGTTTATTATCCAGGACGATCCGTAGTGAAATCCATTTCGTGAATAATGTTTTAAATGTAGGGGAGACTGTTGTACCTTTAGCATAGTGTACCTTTGAACATTTTTTGTTTTTTAATTTTTGCTACTACCTAGAGGACTCAAAATTAAGTAGATAGTAGAGAAAGCCGCTAAGTAGCTCTGGTCGTAGTTTCAGTTTGATTTATTGCAAAGTGTGAGTTCTGTGGACAAAACAATTTTTTTTAGTACCAAAAGTAAACATTTCGTTCATTGATGTATATTTTCTAACACAAAAGCAGATTGCATTTGTTAATATCTTTCAAGTACGGTGTGTTCCCTATCATCTAGTGAGTAATAACATATTTTAATTTCCATGATTTATTTGACTCTCTAGTTTTCGGAGCCATATTTGTTTAAACGTGCACCCTCTTGTACCTTTGAACACAAAACATCTTGTACCATGGAACATGTTCCAAATTACACGATATTATCGGTTTTTGTTTTTCTTTTATTTTAAGGTCATGTCACGAAGTAAGTCTGGAGTTAAGAGGTCCCCAATTGATCCGGATGCCTTGAAGAAAGCTGTTGAAGCAGTTATTGCTTCTCCAGGAAATAAAATCTCAATCAGAGAAGCCTGCTCTGGTTTATGATGGCAAATACATTTTAAATATAATTGTCAGTTTTTACGGCTATATTCCATGAGTTCCAAGTTACAAGAGGGTATGTTCCAAGGTACATGATCCTGTTGTACCTTTGAACACATTACATATCCCTTCATTTTATTTTTTCCATCCTTAATATATCTGTAAAATAAGAAAATACATACAGGAAGTTGTAAAGGAATCTTCAATAATTATTTCAAGCATTTTTTCATTTAAAAAATTTCATTTCCCAAAATTAAAAAAAAATAAAATGTGAAAAGTGTTTAAAGGTACAACAGTCTCCCCTACTGTACCCTAATTATTAAAGCCATGTTTTAAGTTCAAAGTTTCAAAATCATCCTACACAGTATTCAAAACTGCATGTCCTTAACCTACAAAACACACTACTAATCGTGATACTATTGCGATCATATTATATCATCCTATTAAAATTGCATTTAATCTTTCTGCAACTACAGAAAAAAATACAAGGAATTCAATCTCGATAGTTTCTTCCCTATAAAAAAAACACTTTGGTGGCTGCATATCCTGTTTTTAGCGTACGGTTCTTAAATACTAATTATTAAAGAGGGCAATATTCACTTTCGACATATTTCCTATATTTTTATTCGAGCATATTGTTCTCAGAGTTCTCGTTTAGGTTCATGAACATTCAATTTACTCGTATCTATATTCTGCATACTGCAGATTTCCCCACCCATCTCGGGGAATCGCTCAATATTATACAGATTTACGTTATTATTTATTGTAAATTAAATTAAATTATGATGTAAGAAAATAATGAATTATATTAAATTATACTAGGTTATACAAAATAACTGTAAATATAATTTTGACACGCACAGAAAACCAACAAGCGGGAAAACGTAGGCCTAATCAACTTTAGCATATGATAAAACATAGTCCTACAACATGTTGCGCCGCATAGAACGCTCCTGCCATCTGACGGTAAAACTTCGCATAAGATATCCCTATTGGCTGAAATGGTTATGTCCGCATTTGAAACAAACTGTGCATGGAGGTGTCCAATTATGAAGGTAACAACATATTTTAACGTTCACAAAACCATGTAAATATCAGTTTTCGAAATAAACGGACGCCAGATTTGGAAAGAGCGCGAAAAATACTATAAGGACCGATCCTTAACTAAATTTAGATAAAAATGGCGTATGTCCGTCTTTGTTACTAGTAGAGATAAACAAAACTAACTGTCGCTCTCGCTCGCTGTGTTCGTTGCATTTGTCTTTCAAGTCTCGTCTCGTCATTCTCGTGCGCTTCGAATCTCGCTCATCATTTTCGAAATAGCATTTGATCTGCGTGGAAAGATTTCGTAACTTTGAATAACATACATCATTGAAATAAATATCATTATAAAAGTTTAAATGAGACAAAAAGACAAAATAGAACAGTATCTTAGTTATCAAAACGTTCTGGTTCTATTATATGATATTACCTATGGTTATATAAATAGTGAAAAAAAATTGTTAAATAAATTTGCATTTCTGAGAAACATATAACATAATGTTAAATAAAGCGTTAATATATATTTTTTTTTTTACTTGAGATAGTACACTGATATCAAACATAAAAAAAGAAAATTCATTGCTTTTTAATAAGGGCCTAGTAATTAAATAAAGACTGGGGAACGGATTATTATACACTGAAAAGTAGAGATGCTGTTTCAAATAGGCTACTTGATTGTTTATGCATATAACAGTTTCTAAAGTAGACAGAAGTTCGGTCTGGTATAAACTGTGGCGATTCAAGGCTGCTTGACGTTCGGGACTTCGGGAGTGATCAAATCTCGAAATCCTGAAACACTAACAAGCAGTCTTTACATCAACGACGCGACGTACTGTACTCCAACCACGAGAAAGTCTCCAGGGAATGAAACGGAGCGGGGTGATGCAGTGAATGAATGTTGATGTCATAAGGTCACACACGTGGGTACTCGTATCTTTATTGGCTATCTCTCAAAGCACAAACCATAACATTGATATACACATTTTTATACTACCCTAGTTACTTTACTTTCTTTTTTTTTTCTATCATGGTATTATTTTCATGTTGTTTAGTGTCGATTTTATTATGCTATTATTATTATTTTTTGTAATATGTTAGTATTCTGTTCTTTAACTTTTTGTTAAATTTTAACTACTTGTATACTTTGTGACCTGGTAGAGTGTAAGGGAAGGCCCTATGGCCTTAACTCTGCCAGTATAAATAAAGAATTATTATTATTATTATTATTATTATTATTATTATTATTATTATTATTGTCGACTTGGTTGGCAAGTTGGTATAGCGCTGGCCTTCTATGCCCAAGGTTGCGGGTTCGATCCCGGCCAGGTCGATGGCATTTAAGTGTGCTTAAAGTGACAGGCTCATGTCAGTAGATTTACTGGCATGTAAAAGAACTCCTGCGGGACAAAATTCCGGCACATCCGGCGACGCTGATATAACCTCTGCAGTTGCGAGCGTCGTTAAATAAACCATAACATTTATTATTATAATTATTATTATTATTATATTATTATTATTATTATTATTATTATTATTATTATTATTATTATTATTATTATTATTATTACAAAATTAGATCACTGTTAATCTCCTGGTCTTTTAATCCCTCCATACAGGAAATAACATATGCAGGAGAGCGCATGATTTTTAAACTGACTTTATAACTCTAATATTATCTACCTACTTCGTTCCAATAGATGACGCAATAGTAAGCACATTCCTTTCACGGTTTATCTCCTGGTTGGAGAACAGTATACAACATTGTCGTGCGGGTTTTCGGCTTTGCGGGCGCTGTTAGTCTTGCTTTCGCGATCGTTGTTCAATTCTAGCTACCAGGCTCCTCAGTTGTCACGTTCTACATAAATATTATCTATGCAGATTTCGCTCCGAATTTTTCCCTTGCCTAAAAATGCCATTACTTTTTTTTTCTTTTGTGGTGATACTCGCTCTATTGATTTCAGAGGGTCTGTCATTGTTTTTATTGTTTTGACTAGAGCACTGAAGTATTCTAAATAGGTTGGGTGCATTCGAAAATAATCAAAAGCATCATAGAATTTCTGTTTGGTTTAGTTCCAACTATGACCACCATTGGCGTAATGGACAGGAGGAAATGCGCTATGCAAGGAGCTGCTTCCCTCTCGTGGTCAAATTTTGAAATACACGTAGTTTGGTTATCGTCTTCGAGAGTCAACAGAATGCGCTATGAGTACAATTCGTGATCACGGGCTACAGTTTTCGTAAAAGGGGACAACAAAATGAAGTGGCTGTAAAATGAACTACATCTACCCTTTCATATTCGTATAACATGTGAATTGCTACAACAAATAGGACCTGTTTTACCAAGCAGGAAACGGGGGGTAATTTTTAAAGGCTGTAGTTGAATTACATCGTTTAACGAACTCCCATAAAAGTACAAAATCGTACAAGATCTGTACTAGCCTATAGATACACTTAAAGATCGGATACTAAAAATGTAATTTATAATTCCACCAGCAGGTGGCAACAAGTCTGAGATTCTGAAATATTTGCAAGAAC
The DNA here is from genome assembly GCF_040183065.1 of Periplaneta americana. Taxonomy (NCBI): domain Eukaryota; kingdom Metazoa; phylum Arthropoda; class Insecta; order Blattodea; family Blattidae; genus Periplaneta; species Periplaneta americana. Next base: position 20,236,106 of record NC_091120.1, read on the forward strand.
TACTTTATAGAACCTAAAGTATTCTCAGTGCTGTAGTTGGAAACAAATTTTAGGGGGTAATGCTGAAATCTCCTTGGTTAGACTAGACTCTGTATGGACTCGTATTTCACTTCTTTTCCAAGGTTACTTCTTCGCCAAGCAGTCTCCTCTGCAGACCTGCTTTCAGATCGAAGCCACAGTTTTATTGCATATAAGGCAAGACATCAAACGCTGACACTGGTGGCCCAACACTTTTTAGGAACAAAAACCTAAGAACTCTTTTACTGGAAGAGTATTTCTTTTCTTAGTGCAGACATAGTTCATTACAGTAATGCTCATTCACATTCTTTACTTGAAATTCGAATAGAATCTATAATACATATGTAACTGGACTTAAGATTCATGAACGAACGAAAAGTAACAATATTTTCCTCCTCTAGCACACTGCTAGCAGTACGTCTGAGCGAGTTTTAAAAATTTGTGAATCAGTGCAGCAGAATTCTTGAGGCGCCACATCATAAAATTTATGTTATGGGAAGACATCTACGCAAATTTTGAAATTAGCGAATCAGTGTAGCAGATCTTGAGGTGCATTATCATATCATATCATATCATATCATATCATATCATATCATATCATATCATATCACATATATATCATATATCACATATCATATCATATATCATATCATATCACATATCATATCACATATATCATATCACATATCATATCATATATCATCATATCATATCATATATCATCATATCATATCACATATCATATCATATCACATATCATATCATATCATATCGCATAATCATATCATATCATATCATATCATATTACATATATATATCATATCACATATCATATCACATATCATATCATATATCATATCATATCACATATCATATCACATATATCATATCACATATCATATCATATATCATATCACATCATATCACATATCATATCATATCATATCACATATCATATCATATCACATAATCATATCATATCATATCATATCATATCATATCATATCATATCATATCATATCATATCATATATCTTCTAGAAATAAGACTGCGATATGCAAGCTTAAAATTAAAAAATCACAACTAGGCCTACTCTTGAAGTGCCAGACCATGGCTATCGATAAAACAAGGAATGGACAAACGTTTAAGCAATGGATATGACATTTCAGCCGCTACTTTTATGCCATATATCAAAATAAAAATGTTTTTCCTCCATTTAAAGATTATTTATTATTTCGAGTCTATGTTCTTTCCCGGTACGGTAACAGCGAGTTTTTATTTTAGACGGTACGGCGTACCAGTTCAACTACAGCACTGAGTATTCTATAAACCACCATATAGGCCTAAAGTTACTATTACACTATTAATATCAATCCTCAGCATATTCATATAAATATTTTCTATTATTATTGTATTATTGAATTTCTTACAGGCCCAAATAAAATAGTTTTTCATCCCCCCGTAAAAACTATTTTGTTCTACCTGCTCTAACCGCTCCTATCAGCCCATGTTGATCCATACTCTGTCAGACACCATTCACCCATCTTTTTTAGTCTTCCCTTTCTTCTTCTTCCTTCCAACAGACTCTAAAATTTGCCATGGTAAGCTCTGGTTTGCATGATGTGACACGACTTATCCTTCCCGCATAAAGCAAGGTTAAGAATTAACTCAGCCCGATCCCAGCCCCTGCTCATCTCAAGTATGTAGCCTAATTTTTATTCATAAACGTTAAGCAGACTTGGTGGCTCAGGACTAGCAGTAAAACTGTAATGAAAGCTAGCCCGAGTCCAATCCAATTCTTTAAATCTTGTTACTATCATCCTTAGTATGTAGGCCTACTGAGGGTCGTTATTCATAGATGAGGCTTTGGACCAAAGTTGACTTTGGAAAGTACAAAGTCGCCATTTTCCTATTCATAGTCGACACTTTGGCGAAAATAAATTTCAATCGTGACTTTACTTCGAATTCGCCGAAAACCTAGGCTTTGAATTTGACTTTCGTTCGTGGACATAAGGAAAATGGCTGGTATCTTGTTATCGTGCCATTGATAGAGCCACATAGAAATTGCGCACTGCCGCGTCCGCTCTATATCAGCGAGCGTGGAAAGATAAAATGTATGCACTATTAAGAGAATAATTTTATAACCAAACTGAGACGAACATCCATTAAAAATGTTAGGATTGGCTATGTGAGAAGCATTGTAATGAAGCGGTCTCTAACGGAAGTAGTAAAAATAATGTTGCCAACGTTTGAAAAAATGTAGCATTGTTAATGAAGGGAAATCTCGCCTCATCACTTAACTCCTATCCCCTAATATAACCCAAATTAACCTTGTCCTCGCCACCTGCCTTTTGGTCCAGGGAAAATACTCGTCTTTATTTATTGTAGACTGTATGGAAGGAAATGTGTAGGCTATGGTGAATATTACCAGCACAGCTCGCTTCTCAGTGGATAAGGTAACAGACAACTTCTTCGTGAGTCGCAGCTTTCATGGTCGTACGATGTAACAAAACGAAGATTAGTATTGTTTTATTGTGTTCAATGGATTGTGTTGGTACAAGGCATTTGACTCGAGTAAAATTTTATTGACATAGGAAACAAGGCTACTCCACAAGGCGAAAAATTTTGAAAATAACTCTTTAAGGGCCGATTGTATAAACCATTTAATCTTAGATCAGAGGTTAAATTGATCCTCGTTCTAGCTGAACTTGGAATTTTGTATTGTATAAAGTCTAATCTGAGATTAATTTGTCTTGAACTGAAGTCAACTTTGACTGAAGAAATTTCTCCGATTAAGTTGGATGATCCAAGTTCAGCTATATCTTTTCTGTTTGAAATATACGAGTGACAGATTGTGCAAATAAAATATCCATTAGGCCTATTATTATTATTAATAATATTAATAGATATGGGAGGTACATTTATATATATTTTTTTCGATTTCTTATCCTAATACACAAACAATCTTATATTTTATAAGGCTCTATCGTGTTCACTTGTATCAAATAACATAACCTATAATTATATTATGTTTATAATAACCATTAATTATTAATGGATATGATAGGTAGGCCTACATTCATAAATGTTCAATTAACTGTATTACTAAACGAAAATTATCGTTTTATAAAGCTTTATTATGTTTAGCAGTATCAAACACCATAACATAACAACTTGGAGAACGGTCAAACTTCTTCTTATTGTCCGCCATTATTTACATTGCACAAAACAAACCAGTGTCTCCAACAGAGTGTACGGAAAGTCGCCAAAAAGTAGTTGTAAAGTCGCTAGATTTCTCATTATCAACAAACAAAGATTAAATTTTGTCACTATGGGGTGCTAAAAAGGTCGCTAAATTCCTATTTAAGCAATATAAAAGTTAAAAGAAATTGTTGTTGAAAAAGAGTTAAAGTCGCTAGATTGGCAACACTGAACAAACCTGTACAACATGGTCTGCGCATCACATATTTCACCTGATTATACGATGTTGCCAAATCCTTTTCACGTGAACTTAGATTGCATTTGAACCAAGGTAATTTGATCGCAGAAAAGTTTTATATAATAGAAGAAGTGTCTGAACTCGGTTCAATTTTCGATCTTCGATCAAAGTTGATCTTTAGTCATGGAGTTTTATACAATTGGGCCTAAGTATTACTTCGTAAAATATAGACATGTAAGAAGAAATGTGTGCGACTTACATTGCACTGAATATAACTTAATTCTCAAGAGATTCCATTGAGATATCTTCAAGATGAAAACAAAATTGAAACGATTTTCTTAAGTCAAATGAAATTATGATATTTCGAGAAGCCTTACCTTTCGTCAACACCAGTCCTCCACAGCCTTGCTATTGTGTCGCGATGAAACCTGCAACAAACACAAAAAATGAGTCGCCTAGAATAAAACTGAACTTTATTAAAAAAACCTGATTTTTCAGGAAAGAAGAAAAACTAGACTAATTCCATCTTTGTCTGAGAGTTACAGGAAGACACAAATGCTTCCAATTTAAAGTGTAAGCTTCAAACGTGTACGTAAAGTGGAAAAACTCGGATTTATTTTATGTAATCTTACTGAAAATTTTTAAGCGATTTTTTGTTAGGAGAAAGTTCACTTTGACACCACGTTACAGATAAAGTACAGTTTGATTCCAATATGTAATTTTATTATTATTATTATTATTATTATTATTATTATTATTATTATTATTATTATTATTATTATTATTAGGCGGTACGTGCCAGGAGGGTGCATCTCTGCATTAAATAAGAGAAAAAGATGTAATAATTTATCATTAAAAATCAGATCTTCTCTCAAAATCAATTCTTTAGCCATTTTATATAAAAAATATTATCAAAATGCATTGCACTTCAACATATTAATACATTTCTAAAATAAATATTAATTACTCTAAAAAATTACATATAAAACACCAAGGAAGACAACCAATAGCCTATAACATCTTGGAATTGAATGCCTGACTGGAATAAGGGCACATCCCATTTCCAGTAAATTTTCAAATCTTTGACATTACTAATGATGCTGAACCTGATCAGAAAGAAAAAAAGGAATTGGCTGGGTTACTGGTTGAGAAGAAACTGCCCACTGAAGGATTCATTGGAAGGAATGGTGAACGAGAGAAGAGTTCGGGGCAGAAGAAATCAGATGATAGACGACACTAAGATATATATATTGGTCATATGAAGAGACAATGAGGAAGACAGAAAATAGGAAAGACTGGAGAATGCTGGGTTTGCAGTAAAAGACCTGTCCTTATGCGGAACACTATGAATGAATGAGAGTCATTTATATTTACTGTTGCTCCAAGGTAAACCTTTTGAATTTTTCCACCTGTTCAAAGGATAAAACTCCAATTTTTATATTTTAATTTCGTACTATGTTCTAGTCACGAGACATAAGTAACCATTACTTGCTTCAAGCAATATTCCGTGTTTTCCCTAATACAGACGTGGACAAATTATTAGCAAAATTGAAGATTTTTATTATATATTTGTACAAATTATGATTTTTCAATTTAGACTACAGTTGACATTTTTATGTATTTCCAAATAATTAGCCAAATTGAAGATTTGTATTGTATACTTTTCAAAATTTAACTCCTCAATTTGGACTACATTGGATATTTTTGCATATTGACAAATTATTAGCAAAACTGAAGGTTTTTATTGTATATTTTTACAAAATTCGATTCTTCAATTTGGACTACAGTTGACATTTTGGATATTTCCAAATTATTAGCAAAACTGAAGATTTTTGTTTTTTATTTTTACAAAATTTGACTCTTCAATGCAGTTGACATTTTTGCTAATTTACAAATTATTAGCAAAATTGAAGATTTTTATTATATATTTGTACAAATTATGATTTTTCAATTTAGACTACAGTTGACATTTTTGTGTATTTCCAAATAATTAGTCAAATTGAAGATTTGTATTGTATATTTTTCAAAATTTAACTCCTCAATTTGGACTACATTGGATATTTTTGCATATTGACAAATTATTAGCAAAACTGAAAGTTTTTATTGTATATTTTTACAAAATTCGATTCTTCAATTTGGACTACAGTTGACATTTTGGATATTTCCAAATTATTAGCAAAACTGAAGATTTTTGTTTTTTATTTTTACAAAATTTGACTCTTCAATGCAGTTGACATTTTTGCTAATTTACAAATTATTAGCAAAATTGAAGATTTTTATTATATATTTTTACAAAACTTGACTCTTCAATTTAGACTACAGTTGACATTTTTGCATATTTCTGTCTACTGTAATGATGGAAATATGCAAAATTGTCAACTGTAGTTTAAATTGAAAAGTCAAATTTTATAAACAGAATTATCATAAAAATCGTCAATTTTGTTAATAATTTGTCCACGTCTGTAGTTTGTAGAATTTCTCCTAAAATATGCACGTCATCGTCATAAACAAGCAGCTGATATAACCCATTCAATTCCAAATTCTGGCTGTTTTCCTAACAAAAATATAATAATAATAATAATAATAATAATAATAATAATAATAATAATAATAATAATAATAATAATAATGTCCTTAGAATTCTACTGTGTAAGATTTGGAAGAAAACCAGATTTTGACATAAGACAAATATTTTTCAAAGAATGTATTGGCAGAAAGAAAAGAGAACGTGAGAAAAGCTTCTGGCGTGTTGTCGGTATTGCTCGATACCTCCCGCTGAGCACCGGGCGTATCGCCGCCCGCCTTCCCGTCTCCTGCCTGTATCATTATTCCCTCTAACCGATGCTGTCGCAGCTGTTGGAACGCAGGAATCTGCTGCAGGCGGGAAGCAGAAATATGATGCAGCAGCCCAGTGAATTGCACACACACCTGCTAACAGCGGCGAGACTATAGCCTACAGTCCTTCGTAGAAATGTCCGCATTCGTATTAGACACCAAAATGTAAGGAACCAAGTGGGTAGAAGTTAACCAGCGAAGAAAGCAACTGTAATTTTATTTGCAAGGAAAGTTCATATAATAATTTTACACAGTTTTAATTAATTCTGATGCATTTTTCTGTACATACTTATCCGGCAATAACACCTGAATAAGATTAACTGTGTAGTAGTAGTAGTAGTAGTAGTAGTAGTAGTAGTAGTAGTAGTAGTAGTAGGTTTATTTTGCCTGGCAGAGTTAAGGCCATGAGGCCTTCTCTTCCACTCAATCAGGTTTCAATAATACAAATACATGAGATACAAAATTTGATTGCAAAACAACACAAAAGAAAATAACTTAGAAATTACATAGGCTAAAATATAGTAGGAAATTACAACAGACAAGATCAGTTACATAATATAAAATTACAAATGGTCAAGATCAGTTACATAATATATAAAATAAAGTAGAAAATTACACATAATCAAAATCAGTTACGTAACATAAGGGAAAAAAAAACACACACACACGCGCGCGCACGCGTAGTAAGCAGTCATCAGCACAGTGCACCCTCGGGCTAGCGTCTCTTACCCGCGGATAAGAGGTGTACTATGGTGCATCCGTGGCTGCTGGTGGGTATGCTCTCTCCCTCTTCCTGCTGCACGGTGGGGCATATTACGATGCACTGCTTACCCGTTACCCATTTCAGCGAGTGCTGATGACCACTGGTGTAGGTTATACCCTAGATCATATGAGCCGTTCAGAGCAGAAGTAGTGTAAGTCAATTTTGACTTACACCACTTTTGTTCTGAACGGTTCAAATAAATTATATACAAAATACAATTCCTACATTCTCTTTGTTTCTCTCTCTCTCTCTCTCTCAATCTCTCTGTTCTTCGTATATACATTTACAGGCAAAATATATATTCATGTCATTTAAATTTGTATAATAACGACCGAATCATTAGTCAAAGTTGCCTTACACCACTTCTGCTCTGAACGGCTCACATATAGATAGGTCGGCCTTGTAGGTTTTGAAGTTAACAACTTTTGTCAGGTTTACTACGCTGCCATCTAGTTGTTACATAAGGAGTCACGTCATAATTTCCATTTGAATTGCATTAGCGACTGTACTGCCATCTCGTGTTCTTTTACGGCGGACGGGTGGCGATCCTGGCGGTTGTTCTCTTCAAAGTGCAAACGATTTTAACATAGCGATGACCTATTTGTTACATATATGATCTAGGGTTATACGTACATTGAGGACTTATATTCACTATAAACTATAAATGATATCTAGCTACTATAGACCTATTTGGGTAGGCGTGGTGTAGGCCTACATTACGGTTGAGAAAGCATAGTTTACGTTACGAAATTACCTTTCGAACCATCCTTACTACATTTTACTATTAAAAACTATTACTATAGGCCTAGGTCTATACTCCATAATACGTACAATCAATCTAGTTATTTCTTAATAAAATATCTTTCCTTTTAATTACCATTTCTTATATATAATATGTTTATGCCTTAGTTTTGCCTTCCCATTTTTTCTTTACCATATACAAAAATTTTCCGAATTCTTCCGTTTAATGTTCTATACAACTTTCTATACGCTATTTCCACATTAAGATTTAGTAATGGCTCCTCAATAAATATTTTCTGGACAAGATTGTAGAATGTGTAACGCGTCTTATTTTGATTGCATAAAGGACATATATAGTTTCCTATGTCTCCTCTTCTATTTTTTAACTTCCAAATTCCGAATCGCCACACTCCAGCCCATCCTTTCTTCCCTGTTGTTAACTTTTGTATATTCTTCCTGTCTCCATATGAATTTCATTTCTTTGTAATCAAATTAATGATTTTAAACCATAAATTGCTAAATATTTCCTATCTCACTATCTCATTACTCCTCTTCATTATCCCTACCTATCAAATTTATATTAATTGCACAAATTTCTTGCCGAACCAATTTAGTCCTAAACTCCTTACTTTTTTTTTAATTATTTTATCCAATTAGACTTAGTAAATACATGTCACGTTAAATATTATTTTTTAATTTAATTACACTTTATTTATTTAACTTAGCTCACGTTGAAACCCGCTCATTAAACTACACAACTCCACTGCGAACGTTAGTACGTAATGAAACAGCTTCTCTACTGTGCATATTAAGTGACTCAGAAGTCATCCGCCCATAGATGCGGATATACTGTGAGTTATTTATATGAACAGAGTACAGTATACTAGTGCAACAGATGTATATGCCTGCTGCACTCAACTTGAAAGCAACGTTTTGGTACGAACTTTCTAAGACTGCTTTTACTTGTATGCATGTATTTATTTACACTGCAAGTGGGCAAGCACCCGGTGGCACTGGTATACACAATATAAACAATACACAATAAAATTACAATACACAATACAATTATATACACAATACAATTTAACACAATAATTACAATTAATAATAATACATAAAATAACCTAATAAATAAGTGAATCTAATTTTACAATACAACCTACATATTTATAGGCCCTACATAAGTTTCACATTGGTACTGATAATAATCTTTCACTTTACTCTCATCTCACTCGCTATTATTATTACTATTATTATTATTATTATTATTATTATTATTATTATTATTATTATATAGTGGCACTAGGACGCATTTCACTGACACTATAGAACACATTTCATTGACAATATAAATTATCACTGACTGCACTGTAAAACCATAACTTCACTGACTCACCTCGCTTCACTGATACGACAGTTCAAATAAGACACATAATTACACCCTTATGCATACTTATAAACAGAACTACATTTAAGCTAAACATTTCTAGTCTAATACTCTCTTACACGCTATTTTTAAATAATTTACAATTCAAACTCAAGGAAGTAACTCGTCAGGCTAAATAAATACATGTCACCTTAAAAAATTAAACGTTAAATGTCACCTTAATTTTAATTTACACTTTATACACAACTTTTTAAGTTATTCTTGGATCTCCTTAAGGAAGGACAGCCTTGAAAGACCGCTGCAGGTAGGTCATTCCAATCATTTATAGTTCTATTTAAAAATGAGAATTTACCGACATCCGTTTTCTGTTTCCTACATTTGATTTTAAAGTCATGATCGTTCCTACCATAGTACGCTGGCTTCTCTAACCGAGCCGTTCTAAAAAACAAATGTGCTGGCACACTGAGTCCCTCTATAGCAGGCATGTCAGAAATCAGACTCTGAATGTGCAGTTATGTGCGCGGATCGCTGGTCTGTGCGGACTGCATCATTCAAGAGTTGCTCTTACCAGTTCTTAGCTGGAGGGGTGTAAAATAATCTATTCTGCGCTTCTAGGGTTGGATTAAATAGACATTTGGACATCATAAATACCCTTAGCAGAAGTAAAAAAAATACGGTTATTATCAGTGTTTATATTTGACAATTACAATGCAAAAAAATTTAGGCTTACTCAGTTATACTTGACAAAGTAGTGGTTTGTAAAGCATAATTTATTAAAATGATTTTTATATAGTATTTGAAGAAAAAGAATATTGCAGTAATTTCGAAACAACAAAAAACGAACACATTATTTCATTTTACGTAGTAGGTACTAATTATTTTAAATAATAGACTCTATTCTTTCATTGTTCGTCAAGCATTATAATTTATTGGGACCATTGGTACACAAATGTTAAAGAAAATATACTCCCAATTAATTACATGCAGTAGGACATTGTGAAGTTTTTACAGTGAAATAATTTTCTTGCTGTATGTCAATATAAATTAACATTAATATTAATAAATGATATAAATTAAGCTTAGAATTTAAATTCACATATAGTTTATTTAGAAAACGTTGAGAGCAAGTATCGACAAGTTGGAAGCGTTACTGAAAGAAATTAAAAGTGTAGTTCACAAGCTGTGAAGCGACGATATTCTATTTATGTCAGATTTAAAGATTTATTAATGTAAGTATATTAGCATAATATAGTGACGTGAGACGGAAAATTTCCCATTACATATTTTTCCAGAAAAATTTTCCGCCTTGCAAATAGTTGCTTTCTTCGCTCCTTACAACCTCAAGAGCCTTAATGTATTCCTCACGATATTCTCATCACTTACCAACTTATGAAATGAAAGTCGTAAGTCGTCTAATCTTTGATGGCTGTGTTAGTACAGACTCTAAAACAACGCCATTGTCAAGTTCGTTTTGCCGTGAGAGTACTGATTAACTTTACTAATCTGATCTAAACTGTCACAACACTATTACCTCGACATGGACTGATCAAAACCTTTCATTTTAAAATAATTATTCTTGGCTGAGGAAAACATTATAACAATTGAAGGGTACACAGGAAAAACGAACAATGTCACATTTCCATTAAGGTTGAGATATCGATCTATTTTGGTATATTACTGCTAAATTTATTGGTATTTCTACTTGAAATGAAGGAAATTTTGAATGTATCCGTGGTTTTAATTCTCCTTTGCCACTTTTGGTAAAAATAACACTAAAGTTTGTAGTAATACAGTGAATTAGATAACGACATCACCCTTAATGGAAATGTGACATTGTTCGTTTTTCCCGTGTACCTACCCTTCAATTATGATACAGTGAAACCTGTCTAAAGCGGCCATCTGAAGTTACCTTGTAAAATGGCCGTTTTATCAGGTGGCCGCTTGATTAAGGTTGCGGTTTTTTATGAATCAGCATGAAAGTACTGAATTTCATTGACTTTTTAGTACTGTGCGCGTACAACACTCGTGCATATTAATGTCTGCCTCTTCCATTCTTGCAACTAGCCTTTTCAAAACTCAATTTCTTCGCCCTCGCACACTTGAACCATTCGTAAACGAAATCATTCACATTACTAAACACAGATTCTCTCTTCTTTTTTGGGCACCATACAGGGACTGGAATGCTTTACCTGCAGACTTACTAAAGGCTTTACCAACAACCAAAAATGCATTTAAAAATAGGCTTAAGGACCTTACTAATAGATGGTAATTATACACAGTACTTAAAGGGTGTAAATGATATGTTGTTATTGAAGTGTTGTATCAGTGAAGAATTATGTTGTGTCAGTGAAGTGTGTTGTATCAGTGAAGAAGTATGTCGTGTTAGTGAAGTGTGCTGTGTAAGTGAAACGTGTTCCTGTCAGTGAAGCTTTATAGGTTATAGTGGCAGTGCAAAGTATTTGAACAGTGAAATGTTTTTGAAGTGTTAGTGAAATCAGGATAGAATCAGTGAAATGTGTCGTAGTTCCAGTGCAGTGAGTGAGTTGACAGCGAAATGAGTGTAATGTTGAAAGGTACTTGTGCAGATATGAACATATACTCATGGGTTTTAGTTCGATCTTAGTTTTAAGATACAAATTAGAATATTTCAAATGTTATTTTAAGTGATCGTTTCATTTAATTTAGTATATTCTCTGTTGTTGTTGTTATTATTATTATTATTAGTAGTATTAATTATTAGTATTATCATTAATTGTATTTTTAATTAATAATTTTATTATTGTCATTATTGAGTGTAATTAGTTACCACTGCCACCGGGTATATACCCATTGCAGTGTGAATAAATACATACATACATATGCTATTTTCCTCCCATTGTTTTAATATTTCATCTTAATTATACCGTGTATTTGTGTCCTTCCACATTTGAATATTTCTGCAATTTTTCTCGCAGATGTTCTCTTCTCACTTTCTTCAATCATATTTCGTCTCACCTCTAAACTTAATACCACTCTAGATTTATTGTTAGACTCAAACTAACGTCACAGTTCCTCTGAATCAACTGAATGAAAAGAAGAAAAATTTGTAAAAGCTGGTCCAAATAGAAAAAGATGGAAAGAGGAGAAAAAAAAATAAAAAAAATTCGAATGGTTAACTACTGACCTAAAACATACTGTGATATTTTCGATAGAAAACGTCCGTGTTTCAATCCTTTAAAAACGAGTAAGAATTTATAGCTGTGCAGGGTCGGAGTGGAAAGTGACAAAAGAGTCATAAAACAGTAACCGACTAACCCCAAGATATGGAGGGTGTACTGTTGTACACTTAGCTATTGTACTCGTGATATTGCTCTCTGTCCTCTAACCATCGAAAAAATAGGTCAGACAGTATCCGTGAAAAACATTTTTGTTGGACAGTGACTGTTATAGTCAGGTTCCAATCCAAAGAGACCCCGGCCGCTGGCCGAAGCATGAGGTGGCCGCTAAATAAAGAGAGAATTTGTATTGATCTTATGGAAAATCCAATTGGTTCCAGAGAAAATTCGCCTTTTGGCCATGTGGCCGTTTAAATGAAGTGACAGCAAAGGCAGGTTTCACTGTATATGATTCGTAATTTCTCTTCTTCGTTGTCTGTGAACTCCTCACTTTATTTATAACTCATTCACAGACAGCCAAATCAGTACCCGTACTGAAACTGCGTTACTGAAACAAAAGCTGATATGCTGTTGCAAGTCTGTCTAGCCCTGTCGCGTTCCCCTCCAAGGCGATTCACTCCCTCCAGGTAGGGGAATAGAAAGTGCACATCGCACAGAGACTACTGCACAATGTGCAGGGTTTTGGCATGCCTGCTCTATAGTCTACTACATATTTACAAGTAGCCATATCTATTTATCTATTTCGTGCTGCTGAATCCGATGCGTTTCTGAGCTCTCAATCAAAACACTCGCGGACTTAATATTATTATTATCCGCTCGCAGACTAGCGCAATACGGCAGGTATCCCCAATTACTCCGGATTAAGGCCTCTCGCAGCACTGACGTTGTTGCTGGAGGAACGCGATAATTTCGTCCGCAGTTGTTACCTCGGACGGCTTTGTTGGGCAGACGCATTAATTGGGGGAGATTTGCCCGACCTGCAACGTGAGAGAGTGCTTATAAAACGTAAGGAAACTGCGGAGTAGTTAGTGGGTCGGGCGCGTTCAGTTGGAAAGTGTTTACGGAAGGAAGATATTCGCTTCACCGCCCAAAGCCCATTGCCCCGTGTGAAGTGATTTACTTAGCGTAGGTATTTTCTACAGCCATTACGGCGGGACGCGTGTTCCTCAGCCGCCCCACGGCTCGAGACTGTTCGACTGGAATAAGCTCTTCATCGGGCAGAGAGCTCTGCTGGAAGGATATGCCACTTTGTTCCAAGTTCTTCTGCGCGGTCCTGTCTTCGAGGTTCATGTGAAGAGCTGCCAGTTCGTGGCTAACTGAACCCTAAGGCCCGATTGTATAAACCATTTAATCTTAGATCAGAGGTTAAATTGATCCTTGTTTCAGCTGAACTTGGAATTTTGTGTTGTATAAAGTCTAATCTGAGATTAATTTGTCTCAAACTAAAGTCAACTTTGACTGAAGAAATTTCTCCGATTAAGTCAGATGATCCAAGTTCAGTTATTTCTTTTCTGTTTGAAATATACGAGTGACAGATTGTGCAAATAAAATATCCATTATTATTAATATTAATAGATATGTTAGGCACATTTATATATATTTCTTTCAATTTCTTGCCTTAATACACAAACATTCTTATATTTTATAAGGCTCTATCGTGTTCAGCAGTATCAAATAACATAACCTATAATTATATTATGTTTATAACAACCATCAATTATTAATGGATATGATAGGTACATTCATAAATGTTCAATTAACTGTATTACTAAACGAAAATTGTCGTTTTATAAAGCTTTATTATGTTTAGCAGTATCAAACACCATAACATGACAACAACTTGAGTCAAACTTCTTATTGTCCGCCATTATTTACATTCCACAAAAAAAAACCAGTGTCTCCAACAGAGTGTAATACGGAAAGTCGCCAAAAAGTAGTTGTAAAGTCGCTAGATTTCTCATTATCAACAAAGAAAGATTAAATTTTGTCACTATGGGGTGCTAAAAAGGTCACTAAATCCCTATTTAAGCAATATAAAAGTTAAAAGAAATTGTTGTTGAAAAAGAGTTAAAGTCGCTAGATTGGCAACACTGAACAAACCTGTATAACATGGTCCGCGCATCACGTATTTCACCTGTTTATGCGATGTTGCCAAATCCTTTTCACGTGAACTTAGATTGCATTTGAACCAAGGAAATTTGATCGCAGAAAAGTTTTATACAATAGAAGAAGTGTCTGAACTCGGTTCACTTTTCGATCTTCGATCAAAGTTGATCTTTACTCAGGGAGTTTTATACAATCGGGCCTAAAAGAAATGGGTTTGATCCATGATTTGTGCTCCTTGGCTTCACTAACAGTTGACTGGGAAATGATGGATTTATTTGTATGTATGTGTATGTATTTATTCACACTGCAAATGGATATATACTCGGTGGTAGTGGTAACTATTTACACTCAATAATGACAATTAATAATAAACACAAAAAATTTCTGAGCCCACCCGGAATCGAATCCAGGCCGGCTAGTCTGGAGGCAGACACGCTACCACAGAGTTAACTCAGCGGCTATTTAGGCATATATTTTATTTATTTCATTTATTTATGTATTTATTTTGTTAATAATTATAACATAAAATATAATATAAACCGATAAAACTTTAGCTCACCCCCTGAAAGAGTGCTCAGGGGCGGATTCCTGAATTTAAATTAAGAAGTATATAATACAATTTGTCTTATGTCTGCTACACAATAAGAATATATAAATTTAAATTTACAATTTTTCATTATTTATAAAATCCATACATAACTTTTTAAATTTAATACTAGAACTATTAGAATTGACAAGATTAGGATATTTAAATATAAATTTGTTATATATTCTTAGGCCTAAATTACTACTATGATTAAATACTGTAGTAGTGTTGAATGAATTTTGGTTCAAACAATCTTAAAGACTTCATACTTTTTATTTCATAACTATAGGAATACAATTCAAAATTACTTAGATTTTTATCTGTGAATTTTTATTAATACAATTTAATAATTTTGCCTGATTTTAAGAACATTAAAGTCTAAAAACAATTTTTGAGATGGAAAATCAATAGGTTTATGAAGACATATTTTAATTATTTTCTTCTGTAATAGTCTAAATAAAGAGCATTAAAATTGGTTTTAAATAAGGTATCCCATCCTATAATTCCATATAGGCTATAATTATCAATTGAAATAAAGTTAAGTATAGGCCCTATTGTGCGTAATAAACTTATGGACAATTAATTCCTCAATAAAACAAAGTCATATATTATTTTACGTAATTTATTATAAAGGTAATTAATGTGTTCATTCTATTTTAAATGATTGTCGAAAATTATGCTTAAACATTTAACTTCAGAGGACTCTTTAATAATCGAACATTTACACTGTATAAGACAACAATCAGAGTCATGTAATTTAATACTTAATATAGATGTAGGAGATTTGTTACATTTTTCAGATAATGGAATGGAATAATTATGGTTTTATTTTCGTTGATAGAAAATAATTTATGTCAAACCATTTATTTTATTAATTTAAGTCCATTATTTGAATTCTTATATGTAACATACCATGTTTTTCCACCAAAAAGTAAAACAGTGTCATCTGCATAAGAATAATGAACACCAGTGTATTGTTGTAAGTCAATTTTTAATAAGTCATTAATAGATACTAAAAATAAAATAGGGCGAAGAGGGTCATGATGACCTAGACTTTAGATCATTCTCTTGTTCAATACGCTAATTTTCAGTTACGCACATTTTCACCCACTCGTCCCTCCGTGCCTGGCTGTGGGTCCCTAGGGCTCATCAGGCTACTCGTCCGCGAAACGGGACCTGGCCCTATAAAGAACTGGGGCAGGATGGCGCACCTGTCAGCGTCGGATTCACGAATGCCACTCGGGCCACTTGTCGAGTTCGAACAATCATCATCATAAGGTCACACAAAGGCCCAAATCGTACTTAAGTGTACGGAACTGTCCCGGGTACAGCCCACATAAAGTCAAAGCAAGTCCTCTGTGACTACTAAGGATCTCTGTGTATCCAGGATGCACGTAGGCAATCTAATACCACAGTCTAGTATGGGTATACAGTCGCGAAGCTCAAAACGTAGTAAATATGCAAACATTAAGTAGTTGCTCACCACTAGGATCGCTAATATCGCCTCATTACAGGCAATGCAAAATAGTACCATCACAGTCTATTGTTTCTAGCACCCTCAAAACTCAAGCTTCGTGACTGTATATAGTAGACTGTGCTAATACCTCAGCCATTCCATAACTGAAGTACTGAGATCAAAAACGAGACTAGTCATCAATTTTGGGGTATCTGAGTTAAGAGTGCTGCTATACGAGTGATCCTCCATCGTTTAATGTAAAATGGAACATGTCACTTGCGTGGAACATAGGCTAGTAGATTTCTAGCTTTAAATTGAAAAATGAATCTTGTCAAATAACTAATTAATCCCCATCTTCTAACAAAGTGTTTAACGCGCTTCAAGATTTGGCGTTAAACAAAATTTCCCAGCACTCAAGAATCTAGGAGTGAGTTTTTGGACAATTAAGATGACCCAATTGAATAGCCTAATGTGATACTGAACTATCAACTTCTTTATAAATATAGCTAATTGTGTACCTTTGACGATTACGTAACAGTATATAGATCTAATACCCGAAAATGATTGACAATTTTCATTTGTTTACTATTCTTTTACAAAATTACGTTCCTTTAAATCAAAAAAAGGACGTGCCAACAGTTTTGAAACATATTTCTCTAAGTTATATGTTACTTACTTACAAATGGCTTTTACGGAACCCGCAGGTTCATTGCCGCCCTCACATAAGCCCGCCATCGGTCCCTATCCTGAGCAAGATTAATCCAGTCTCTATCATCATATTCCACCTCCCTCAAATCCATTTTAATATTATCTTCCCATCTAAGTCTCGACCTCCCCAAAGGTCTTTTTCCCTCCGGTCTCCCAACTAACACTCTATATGTATTTCTGGATTCGCCCATACGTGCTACATGCCCTGCCCATCTCAAACTTCTGGATTTAATGTTCCTAATTATGTCAGGTGAACAATACAATGCGTGCAGTTCTGCGTTGTGTAATTTTCTCCATTCTCCTGTAACCTAACTCCTCTTAGTCCCAAATATTTTCCTAAGAATCTTATTCTCAAACACCCTTAATCTCTGTTCCTCTCTCAAAGTGAGAGTCCAAGTTTCACAACCATAAAGAACAACCGGTAATATAACTGTTTTATAAATTCTAACTTTCACATTTTTTGACAGCAGACTGGATGACAACTTCAAGCAAGTAAAGCGATAGGTTTGGAAGTAAATCCCGAAAAGACTAAGTATATGATTATGTCTCGTGACCAGAATATTGTACGAAATGGAAATATAAAAATTGGAGATTTATCCTTCGAAGAGGTGGAAAAATTCAAATATCTTGGAGCAACAGTAACAAATATAAATGACACTCAGGAGGAAATTAAACGCAGAATAAATATGGGAAATGCCTGTTATTATTCTGTTGAGAAGCTTTTATCATCCAGTCTGCTGTCAAAAAATGTGAAAGTTAGAATTTATAAAACAGTTATATTACCGGTTGTTCTTTATGGTTCTGAAGCTTGGCCTCTCACTTTGAGAGAGGAACAGAGATTAAGGATGTTTGAGAATAAGGTTCTTAGGAAAATATTTGGGTCTAAGAGAGATGAAGTTACAGGAGAATGGAGAAAGTTACACAACGCAGAGCTGCACACATTGTATTCTTCCCCTGACATAATTAGGAACATTAAATCCAGACGCTTGAGATGGGCAGGGCATGTAGCACGCATGGGCGAATCCAGAAATGCATATAGAGTGTTAGTTGGGAGGCCGGCGGGAAAAAGACCTTTGGGGAGGCCGAGACGTAGATGGGAAGATAATATTAAAATGGATTTGAGGAAGGTGGGATATGATGGTAGATACTGGATTAATCTTGCTCAGGATAGGGATCAATGGCGGGCTTATGTGAGGGCGGCAATGAATGTCCGGGTTCCTTAAAAGCCAAATAAGTACGTAAGACTGGATGACAAAAGCTTCTCAACCGAATAATAACAGGCGTTTCCCATATTTATTCTGCGTTTAATTTCCTCCCGAGTGTCATTTATATTTGTTACTGTTGCTCCAAGATATTTTAATTTTTCCACCTCTTCGAAGGATAAATCTCCAGTTTTTATGTTTCCATTTCGTGCAATATTCTGGTCACGAGACATAATCATATATTTCGTCTTTTCGGTGTTTACTTCCAAACCTATCGTTTTACATGCTTCAAGTAAAATTTCCGTCTTTTCCCTAATCGTTTGTGGATTTTCTCCTAACATATTCACCGTCATCCGCATAGACAAGAAACTGAATTTCTCTATATGTTACGTTTTCTAAAAAAGAAATACTCCTTGTGTGCAAAGTAAATATGGTGCAGATATTTACGTGATGGAAGATCGAGGTAATGTATTAATTTCTTACTGAATGAAGTTTGTACACTGAATATTAAATTTTCTTTGGCATTGCGTAAAATTAATAATAATAGTAATTATAATAATAATAATAAATAAGAATAGTAATAATAATAATAATGATTTATTTAACCTGGCAGAGTTAAGGCCATACAGCCTTCTCTAACACTCAACCAGGAGGAAAAACTGCGTTATAGAAACACTACAAATTTACAAAGTACACACAAAATTGAATAAGATAATAATAATAAAATGTAAACAACAAGTAAGAAGAAATCAGACATAATATATAACATACAGAAAGAAAGAAAAAAGCATAATAAAATGTGAACAGCAGGTCAAAAATAAATGAGGCCTACAAAGTATAAAAAATAAGACAATTATTGATAATAATAATAATAATAATAATAATAATAATAATAATAAATAAGAATGGTAATGATAATAATAATATTAATAATAATAATGATAATAATAAATAAAATAATAACAGGCCTAATAGTAATAATAATACTAATATTAGTAATACAATAGTGCAGTACAAAGCATACAATGGCAGTGCCTAAAGTGATTACTTACTTTTTTACGCACTAGTGTTTTAAAGGCTCGCTTTATACACTGATAACAGTGGGTAAAATGCAACTTCACGCACTATCGTAGAAATATACTATTACTGTTTGTTATTTATAAGTCGTAGGGTAAAATAATGTTCTCAGACCTTTTATAAATAATAGGAACGGTATCTGTGGCAGGCTTGTAGGAGAGAGGAGCGGATCTGCGGGCGGGCGGGCGTTCTGTCCGTCCGGCGATGGCTGAGAGCAAAGCCCGCGCGCGATATGGACTGTAGTTAATCCCATATAAATAAATCCGACAGTCGCCTACATAGCGCATCTTTTTGAAAGAGGCCGGGAGGGAAATGTACAAATTAATTATGATACGGAAGAGATATGATATAAGCTCTTCTTTTTTCTTCCTCGGCCACAGAAGGACGCGGCCAAAAGCAAAAGCCTCAAAGGGAGGAACTGAAGTATGGGAGGAAATTGAATGAGGGTAATAATGCGATGGGCGGGGAGGGGAGGGGTGTGTTGTCGGTGATAGCGCCCTGGAATGATTTAGATCTTTATTTAAGTATTACGTGATTAGGGCTTCGCATGTCAGGGGGCCCGCCCCCCTCCTTGAAGTGAGATGAAAGAATGGCCTGTAATAATGCGGTCGGGATAATTATCGTTGGTCTTGATACACGACACTTGATCATCATGGCTCCCAGATTAGCCCAAGACATTGTCACAGAATGGACCGGGTTCATCAACGTGCGTCACATTTTGATTGGCCAAAATCAAATTAAATAGGCCTACTATGTCATCCATGTTTTAAATTTAAATCTAACAATAAAATAATGTGCCCATATCAAGTCGAAACTTAACATGCTATTTTGTGCATGGACACATATCCTGATATTCTGTTCAAAATGTAGGGTCAAATAAATAAATAAGTAACTAACTAACTAAGTAACTAATTAAGTAACTAAGTAAGTAACTAAGTAAGTAACTAAGTAAGTAACTGAGTAAGTAAGTAAGTAACTAAGTAAGTAAGTAACTAAGTAAATAAGCAAATAAATAAATAAGTAAATAAGTAAATAAATAAATAAGTAAATAAATAAATAAGTGAGTGAGTGAGTGACTAAGTGAGTATCTGAGTGAGTGAGTGAGTGAGTGAGTGGCTGAGTGACTGAGCGACTGACTGAATGACTGAGTGAATTAATGAATATATAAATGAATGCATGAATAAATAAATAAATAAATAAATAAGTAAATAAATAAATAAATAATTAAGTAAATAAATAAGTAAATAAGTAAATAAATAAGTAAATAAGTAAATAAATAAGTAAATAAGTAAGTTAATAAGTAAACAAGTTAATAAGTAAGTAAATAAGTAAGTAAGTAAATAAGTAAATAAAGAAGTAAACAAGTTAATAAGTAAATAAGTAAATAACTAAGTAAATAAGTAAGTAAATAAGTAAATAAATAAGTATTAAGTAAGTAAATAAGTAAACAAGTTAATAAGTAAATAAGTAAGTAAATAATTAAGTAAATAAGTAAATAAGTAATGAAATAAATAATTAAATAATTAAGTAAATAAGTAAACAAACAAACAAAACAAATAAAACAAACAAATAAATAAATAAGTAGATAAATAAATAAACAAATAAATAAAATAAAATAAAATTAGCGTAATATGAAAGTTAGAAATCTCGCCATTAGATAAATGCTACTGTTAATTCATTAAATCAATATTTCTGCGATTCCTTCGTTAATTTTATTAGCCTAGCTACTTACAAATGACTTTTAGAAAGCCCGTAGGTTCATTGCCGCCCTCACATAAGACCGCCATCGATCCCTATCCTGAGCAAGAATAATCCAGTATCTAGCATCATATCCCACCTCCCTCAAATCCATTTTAATATTAGACCTATCCTCCCATCTACGTCTCGGCCTACCCAAAGGTCTTTTTTCCTCCGGCCTCCCAACTAACACTCTATATGCATTTCTGGATTCGCCCATACGTGCTACATGCCCTGCCTATCTCAAACGTCTGGATTTAATGTTCCTAATTATTCTGGTGAAGAATACAATGCGTGCAGTTCTGCGTTGTGTAACTGTCTCAATTTTCCTGTAACTTCATCCCTCTTAGCCCCAAGTATTTTCCTAAGCACCTTATTCTCAAACATCCTTAATCTCTGTTCCTCTCTCAAAGTGAGTCCAAGTTTCACAACCATACAGAACAACCGATAATATAACTGTTTTATAAAGTCGAACTTTCGGGTTTTCTGAGAGCAGACTGAATGACGAAAACTTCTCAAATGAATAATAACAGGCATTTCCCGTATTTATTCTGCGTTTAATTTACTCTGTAGTGTCATTTATATTTGTTACTGTTGCTCCGAAATACTTGAATTTTCCCACCTTTTCAAACGATAAATTTCAAATTTTTATATTTCCATTTCGTACTATATTCTGATCAAGAGTCATAATCATATACTTTGATTTTTCGGGATTCATTTCCAAACGTAGCCTATATTATCTTTATTTCCTTCAAATAAATTTCCCGTGTTTTCCCTAATAGTGTGTGCATTTTCTTCTAACATAATCATGTCATGTACATAAACAAGCAGCTGATGTAACCAGACTGTATTACAATTTATGAATAAATATAATTTCTCAACATTATTATTTATTACATTAATTTAAGGCTAGAAGATAGTTAAATATGGTGAAAAACCAGTAAATTTGGAACAAATATATATAAATATATTTCTTGGTCTAGACCTAATCTCAGGTGAGTGAAAAATATTTTACGTAAAAATTTCATGCGTATTTATGTCCTTATTTTCTGCTGCGACGCAATTTTAGAGCTCAGTTGTATATTAGATTGGCACTTGCCATGTTAATAAATGGCAACAAATAAAACAGGATCTGCACTGTCCAAAATGAATTTTTTGGTAAAGATCACCAGATGGAAGTACAGCTGCAAGTTATAGTATTATTCTACTCCAAGTAATTCCATCAGGGTTACAACGTGACTTCTTTTGCAGTCGCTAGATGGCAGCGTAGTGAACATGATAAAATTTGCTTTCTTGAAAGTTCATTAGGCTGAACAATCTCTTATATGTGATCAGTAGGGACCGGATTTTTATGTAATTACATATTATATTCCTTTCAACCTAACCGTACATAAATTACTAATCTTTGCGAATCTTGCAATTACCATTAATATATTAAAATTTGATACTACATATATTTTTACATATTTACCCCACATGACATATTATGGCTTGGTATTACATAAATCTACATATTTAGGCGTTTTATTCATTTTTACTTCTCCGAAAGGAAAAAAAAACTTCTGCTGGGGAAGGCTTTTTAAATCTGTGTTATTTCAAATTGTAAACTTCCCCGCAGAAGTTTTTTGTTCCTTTCAGAAAGGTAAAAATGAATAAAAGCTCTCTTAGGTGTGAAGCTTGACCTCTTTACTTTAAATTTAGTAGACCTGTACGGAAATAGGATTTTCCGAGCAATTAGAAAGTATGGTTCTCGGCTGGAATAATCCTACCCTTCTGAATGAGACAGAAATGTCACTTTTCAAATAACAGTTTGTAAATGCCTATAGTTTGAGGTTTAGTAGGTACTCGTTTCTTACAGGGAGCAGCTAAAATGCCTGTGTCCCACATATCCTCTTATTTTCTTCTAATCCAGCAAAGCGAAACAGTGCTTGCAGTACTGTTGTGTCATTCATTTGACTTAGTTCTCTAGTTTTAGTACTTACAATACTTATAAAGTGCAAGTGAGTTTATCTACTGCTTTTAAGTAACTAAAATGGCCCCTGTATCTTCAATCCTAACAATAAAAATAAAATCATGGATTGCAATGGACGAAGCTTTCATTACGGATGGAAAAATAATAATGTGTCAAGTGTTCGGTAAAAAAGTCGGGTGTTCTATGAAATCACAAATGGAGAGTCTTACCTATCCTATACCTGCCAGATACTGATATTAAATATTTTCATGAGTTTATATATTTTGGTACATATTCAGCTCATTCCGAGGCTTATTTGAAGGATTCGTAACAAGCTTTTTTGTACGGTGATGGGTTGTTCCATATGTAGATGAAATTACTGGGGATCATCAGTGTGGTTTTAGGCGTAATAGATCAACTATTGACCAGATATTTTGTATTCGACAGATAATGGAGAAAAAATGGGAGTATAAGGGTACAGTGCATCAGTTATTCATAGATTTAAAAAAGGCATATGACTCGGTTAAGAGAGAAGTTTTATATGCTAAACTTATTCTTATTGAATTTGGAATTCCCAAGAAACTAGTTCGGTTAATTAAAATGTGTCTCTGTGAAACGTACAGCAGAGTTTGTATAGGTCAGTTTCTGTCAGATGCGTTTCCAATTCACTGTGGGCTAAAGCAAGGAGATGCACTATCACCTTTACTTTTTAACTTTGTTCTAGGGTATGCCATTAGGAAAGTCCAGGATAACAGAGAGGGCTTGGAATTGAACGGGTTACATCAGCTGCTTGTCTATGCGGATGACGTGAATATGTTAGGAGAAAGTCCACAAACGATTGGGGAAAACACGGGAATTTCACTGGAAGCAAGTAAATCCCGAAAAGACAAAGTATATGATTATGACTCGCGACGGGAATATCGTACGAAATGGAAATATAAAAATAGGAAATTTATCTTTTAAAGAGGTGGAGAAGTTCAAATATCTTGGAGCAACAGTAACAAATATAAATGATACTCGGGAGGAAATTAAACACAGAATAAATATGGGAAATGCCTGTTATTATTCGGCTGAGAAGCTTTTATCATCCAGTCTGCTGTCAAAAAATCTGAAAGTTAGAATTTATAAAACAGTTATATTACCGGTTGTTCTGTATGGTTGTGAAACTTGGACTCTCACTTTGAGACAGGAACATAGGTTAAGAATGTTTGAGAATAAGGTGCTTAGGAAAATATTTGGGGCTAAGAGAGATGAAGTCACAGGCAATGGAGAAAGTTACACAACGCAGAACTGCACGCATTGTATTGTTCACCTGACATAATTATGAACATTAAATCCAGACGTTTGAGATAGGCAGGACATGTAGCACGTATGGGCGAATCCAGAAATGCATATAGAGTGTTAGTTGGGAGGCCGGAGGGAAAAAGACCTTTAGGAAGGCCGAGACGTAGATGGGAAGATAATATTAAAATGGATTTGAGAGAGGTGGGATATGATGATAGAGAATGGATTAATCTTGCTCAGGATAGGGACCAATGGCGGGCTTATGTGAGGGCGGCAATGAACCTCCGGGTTCCTTAAAAGCCAGTAAGTAAGTATTCAGCTCATTTTTCTTATATAAATAGGCCTATGTACATATTTCACACCTTGATATTACATAAAAATCCGGTCCCCAGTGATCAGGGATACCACCCACTCAAATTTGAGGTTTGCTTTTATAAGCCTACATATTTTATTAGTAAAATTGACAATGTCTTAAAAGTAATAAGTATTAATAAAACTAAGCCATTAATATTCTAGTTCTAGTAGACACTAGACAGCACGTGGCATTAATATATTTTTGTGTGTGATGGTTAAAATTATCGATAAATAACAACGAGACAGAAGTAGAGAACAGACAAAGATTTGTAAAACTGCTTGCAAAGCATCTACAAGATTTATACGGGGAAACAAATTAAGTCAATATTTCTAAAAGCGCTGCACACATGCGGTCACGTGACGCACGCGATCAATTAACTAAAAAGCTTCCCCTTTTAACCTTTCATATCTTTTCTGTGTTGTTGTCCGCCGCTCCATCACCCGCTTTATCTCGCCCATGTAGCTACCTGTGTCCGTAATTGTAATGAACGTTTTTAAATTATTAATCCAGCACTGTGGATAATTTGACCCGCGTTTACCTCTGTCGGTGCGGCAGTACACTCACTTACCCAATTCCTCGCAATGCGTGTTCAGTTAAGAGAGAATATAGTGTGCAAGGTTTCCCTTGGGGATAGACATACAGTATTTAATATGTTAATGATATTAACATACCGAGGAAATACAGTATATGGGTCGGCCGCCATGTTTAAGTGAATAGCACTAGTGCTTTCAAATTAACCGGTCTGTGGTTCGATTCCTGGAGTGCACGGACTTGGTGTTTGTCCCTTACCTATTACTTGTCCTGTGACGTCTTTGCATTGGCACAAAATAATGCTGACCACACAGTCAGGGAGACATAACATGTAAGACAGCCTAATGTTAGTCTAAAGAAAGCCAAAATATCTAGATGATGCTGTAATGCCTCAAGGAGATGAATAAGAAACAAACCAAATCTTGGATGATCTTTAAATCGTAAACATTAAGGAACGAGTAAATAACAAGTATTCAAAATTCAAATTCAAATTCAAATTTATTTACAATTTACATTTGAAATGAATACATATGAATAGATACCCGAAATGAGCATAAGATGTGTACTCCTTGTTTAAAATTTAATTCATTACATTACTTGATTATTTTTTATTTATTTCATATATAAAACACGAAACATTATTCATCCGAAAGTAAATTAGGATTGTAGATACTAATAAACTGAACAAAATCTATTTAATGATTTTTAAAAATTTTTATAAACATACAAAATATAGATAAATACAAAATACACACAGAAAAAAATAATAATGCATACATACCTACAAATGGCTTTTAGAAACCCTGAGGTTTAATGCTGCCCTCATATACGTAAGCCCACCATAGGTCCCTATCCCGAGCAAGATTAATCCAGTCTCTACCATCATATTCCACCTCCCTCAAATACATTTTAATATTATCCTTCCATCTACGTCTCGGCCTCCTCAAAGGTCTTTTTCCCTCCGGTTTCTCAACTAACACTCTATATCCATTTCTGGATTCCTCCATACGTGCTACATGCCCAGCCCATCTCAAACGTCTGGACTTAATGTTCCTCATTATGTCAGGGAAAGAATACAATGCGTGCAATTCTGCGTTGTGTCATTTTTAAATAAGCCTTAATTATTCTGTATCCAACAAGCATACAAATATTTACAATCTTATTAATAAACCGTGTATAGTTTTCATACCAGACTTATGCAAAGTTAGAACAGAAAACGTTACTAATAAACCATGCATAAGCGATGGATGTATAAACAGCGTGTAACTGTACATGGGAATTGCTTTGCAGTAATTATACACACGTTGTATATATAGAGAAAAAATGGCCGCCCCTCTAACAGCTGTTCGTATCGATTGTAATTTTTTATGATGGTGGTTGCCTTGTAACCACAGAAGAACAAACCAAAGAGCATAGAATAATTAGAATTATATTGCTGTAGCTGTACTCTTTGACCAAAATATAGCGTGGTAATCGATCAGGCACAGTTGTACTATCGATCCATAACGCTGCACACTAACGCGCACTATCGGACGAATAGAGAACCACAGATATTCTATTCTATTACCTTTCGTTAAGAAGTAAGGACGAAACTATGACGTAGCTGTCTAACAGTTGTACTGTATGTACGACTTATGTAGTGATTATTATAGTCCCGTCGCTCTAATTTCCGGCAGCCAATCGCGTTGCAGGTCGGCTACATATTTTAAACGTGTGCGTCTTGTGTTTCGCTGAGAAAGACATTATTCATTTCTTAAGGCTCGATAAATACTTAATATAATCGCCCGCCATTTTGGCTCTTTCGTTGGCGTTTGCAGAAAGCACACGAAGACGTTATTTGCTCAATTATAGTGCGTTTGATTTATTATCACAGGAGCTACGACATGATAATGTTTAACGGTGTGGCAAGTAGATTCCTAGTATGGTAGCTCGGTAACGAAGGAACAAAAATGGCGAACGATACTACCTACCTAGACTTTATAGAGCCTTCACTTCCTAAGACGTAAGCAAAGAGGAGAAGTTACGCCGGGAATAACAGCGTCGCGACTTCAGTAAGGAATTTACACACGACTTATAAACGAGCTATTCATCGTGTAAGTGTATAAGGCAGTTAAACATCTATATAAGAGTTTTTATTTGTAAGACCGTTAAACTTGTTGCTATATGAAGTATGACTATGTAAAACTATAACTTAAAACTGGTTAATAGAATGCAAACCAGAAATGAATAATTCAAATAAACCTTCTCCTGTAAAATTTGGCTTTCTAGACTTGGACTGTTGTTTCGTTTTGAATCAATAATTATTCTACTAAAAAGTGGGCTCAGTTTATGAATGTTTGGTGTGGAAAGTATACTGTGAAGAGAGACTTAGCTCCCTTTCCTATTCCGGTAGCTCCGGTGGTAGCGCCTACCACCGGAGGGCTGATCCGGGTTGCGTTCGGGCGTAGGTTCGATTCCCACTTGGGTAATTATCCGATTGGGATTTTTCCGAGTTTTCCTCAATCTCGTAAGGAAAATGTCGGGTAATCCAAGGCGGATCCTTGGACTCATATCGCAAAATTCAATTTCGCTATCACCAATTCTATCGACACTAAACAGTACGGTAGTTATTTCAATACGGTTTCGTTTCCCACAGTTGAACTGTTACGTGTTGACTAATTTCTGTAGAATTTCATTTAATTGCGGTCTTTGACGCGTAGTACCTGGGATGAATTAAAGGCTGAGTCTCTGTGTGTAATAATAGTAACACAGCGCACGCTTCGAGGAATTATGTTTTCCCAGAGTTTCAAAACGATTTTTAAAAACGAGAAACCTCGTCAATTACGAGACATCCAGTTCTCCAGATCGCATTAATGGACATTGCATATGTTTCTGGAATTACATCGCGTGGCAGAGAAATGGAACTGCGACACGATATCATCATCAGCATTCGCTAAAAGGCAGAAATTCCATATAGTTGAGAGTTAAACCGTCGTATATCCTGCTGCTGAAACAGACTCCTCTTTCTATTGTTGTTATTCTTCTGCATCAGTGTTTTTCAGCTTTTTTTTTTTTATGACTATTACACTTTTACTACGTCATACTACTTTTGACTAATAAAACGGTACGAAAGGACGTGTTTCAACCAATCATGGATGTTTATCGCTACAATTTTATCATTTCTCTAGGATTTGTTTATTTTTTATCACTTCCCTAGAATTAGTTTGTTTTACTGCAAATTCTTCACGGTACTATAAAATATGCTTTGCGATAGTCATTTGTTTCCTGCATAACTTAGACAGTCGACTGAAAATGGCGGCTCCATTCAATGGTGAAGCTAACTTTGGAATAGAATTTTAGTAAGTCAATTAATATCTATTTTATTTTATTCTTCTTCTTCTTCTTCTTCTTTTCCTTAGCTTAACCTCTCCCTTTTAGGTTCATTTACACGACCCACGCCACTCAGGCCTTAAATTATATTTTGAGATTGAGCATGGCTAATTCATTTGTTCCAAACACTGAACGACTTCTGCAAATGAAACGACCTCGTAAGTCTCGGAAAACAAACACATAGTTATTTTTGTTATTGAGTTTCAAAAAGTTTGTTTCAATAGAAAATATTTATTCATTTCAGACTAATACTGGGTGTTCATTTCAAAGTGTGTCATGACGTCACTGTTGTTGGGTCACCGATTTGAAGCGAGTTTCAGCTTATATGTGAGAGAAGTTGCCTGTTATTTAAGGCGTTCTTCAATCTGAACTTGAGAACGTGTACGGTATAACTTGAACGTCGTAGCAACAGATGGCGGTCTGTACGATCTGTGTGCTACCATAACCTCTTTCGAACTGTGTTTTGCGCCGGAAAGTCGTACGCAGGGTATTTGTTATCATCGGTTGCGTACGGTAACATTCCACAACACAAATCAAATGCTCCGTGTCCATGTTGACCGTTAATGTCAACAAATACGTAAGTAATCGTCTTAACCCTCTCCACATATCCCGATACTACGTATTTCCAAACAATTCACATTCCTGCCACTACCGACGTTACCGTACGTATCGGTAGGTACTCTAGGAGTGGATCAGGACAGCACGTTTGCACATCTCCTTTTTATGTTGGGTTAGGTTCTTTTCAAACTGAAATGACGAGTGAAACGTACAGTTAAAATTACTCTAACCTAACCTAACCTAACTTAACATAAAAAGGTTAGGTTAGGTTAGGTTAGGTTAGGTTAGAGTAATTTTAACTGTCCTACGCTTCACTCGTCATTTCAGTTTGAAAAGAACCTAACCTAACATAAAAAGGAGATGTGCAAACGTGCTGTCCTGATCCACTCCTCTCTTCAGAACGAACGCCGTACTTGGTAGGCGACTTCTCTACCTCATAGGTAATACACCTCTGCGGAAGTGTAGGAAAATTGAATTCTCTAGGCTCATCGGCTAGCCACATGACGGCATACAGCGAGCCATGACACACTTTGAACTGAACACCCAGTAGAAGTACGATTTTGTTACAATGGTTTATTCATACAACAAGTGTAAGAGAATGTTTATTATTAATTTTCTTCTTGTGTTTCTGACTGAAATTCTTCATTGAATATGTTTATATTATTAATACCATTATAGACTATAATTGTATAGCACTGTGCCTATATATTGTGTAAATAAGCCTAATGATTTGTGTGTTTGCGTGCATGTTTCTGTGTGGAACAGTGTACCCACAACTAGCAAGAGGTATTGCTCATGCCGGAGCATCTATTGATCTAGCAATTTTTTCACTACATTTAGCAGGTGTATCTTCAATTCTAGGGGTTGTTAATTTCATCTCCACAACAATTAAGTGTATGTGTGCATAGAGCGAAGTTTATTTCATTAAATTAATAAGAGTGTTATAAAGTCTGTACTGTACGATAGATTGATGTAATATCCTTATAAACTATTATATACTGACAGATTGAATGAACAGAACAACCGTGGCTCTTGTTATATTAATGCAGGGAAAGTAGCTGTAATGCGAGTCCGCCACTGCGTGAGCGTTCTGCTCTGGCTTGGAATTGAAGTGCCTTGCGGAGCGCGAGCAGCTCTGGCCGGCTATACGGAGCCGCTCTCATGCCCGGCGCTGATCTACTGGGACATGGGTTAATGAGGAGGAAGCACTTTGCAAATATCGACCTTAGTAGTTTTCTGTTCCATCACTTTTTCGGATATGAACATTCTGCCAGCATAACATGGTGAAAAGAGCTCACGAATTTTCCTTACTGGATTAATAAAAAATTAACCGATCCAACTTCACAAAGATGTGGAATGCTCTACCTATAGTGTTTCATTATTATGTACTCAGAAAAATTAATTTTTGGGGACACTGTTCTTCAAATTTAAAAGTACACCTAATACAGCAAGAAAGTCAAGAAGCATTTCTTCAACACTTGCAACAGTTAAACCGTTATTTCTACCGCTACCGCCTCTCGACCATGTCCATTAATCTCGTGTCCGAAGCTTCAATTTTGAACATGTCTCAGCAATCGGGAAACAGGATTAAGAACTTATTGGATTTCACTATGACGTACAATCTCATCGACATCATTCGATATAATTCGATATTACTTCAAAATTTAGGGCTATCCCTTGATAATAGCTGTAGTCCATTAAATAGCTATGTTCGATTGTTGTTTAGTCAACTGTTCGAAACCAGCTCTGAACCCCACAAGTAATACCAACATGACGCCACTTACACTTGTATTCCTGGTGTTGTGGAAGAGAAGGCCTGATGGCCTTAACTACACCAGAATAAATAAATAAATAAACAAATAAACAAATAAACAAATAAACAAATAAACAAATAAACAAATGAATAAATGAATAAATGAATAAATGAATAAATGAATAAATGAATAAATGAATAAATGAATGAATGAATGAATAAATAAATAAACGAATAAACGAATAAACGAATAAACGAATAAACGAATAAATAAATAAATGAATAAATGAATAAATGAATAAATGAATACATGAATAAATGAATAAATGAATAAATGAATAAATGAATAAATAAATAAATAAACGAATAAACGAATAAACGAATAAACGAATAAATAAATAAATGAATAAATGAATAAATGAATAAATGAATACATGAATAAATGAATAAATGAATACATGAATAAATGAATAAATGAATAAATGAATAAATGAATACATGAATAAATGAATAAATGAATAAATGAATACATGAATAAATGAATAAATGAATACATGAATAAATGAATAAATAAATAAATGAATAAATGAATAAATGAATACATGAATAAATGAATAAATGAATAAATGAATAAATGAATAAATGAATAAATGAATAATTGAATACATGAATAAATGAATACATGAATAAATGAATACATGAATAAATGAATAAATGAATAAATGAATAAATGAATAAATGAATAAATGAATAAATGAATACATGAATAAATGAATAAATGAATACATGAATAAATGAATAAATGAATAAATGAATAAATGAATAAATGAATAAATAAATAAATACAAGGCAACAAGGCCAGGAGATAATGGGGGTGGGTGGCCAGTTCCTTTCTCCCTCCATTGCATACATCGCCGATTAGCTACATATTCCACTATTCAGATTTCACATACATACGTACATAGGCCTACATAAGTATTCTGCCCACGGACAGGTCTTTCACTGCAAACCCATCATTCTCCAGTCTTTCCTATTTTCTGTCTTCCTCTTTGTCTTGTCATATGATCCATATATCTTAATGTCGTCTATCATTTGATACCTTCTTCTGCTCCAAACTCTTCTCCCGTTCACCATTCCTTCCAGTGCATCCTTCAGAAGGCAGTTTCTTCTCAGTCAGTGATCCAACCAATTCCTTTTCCTCTTTCTGATCATTTATCATTCTTTCTTCATCCACTCTTTCCAACACACCTTCGTTTCTTATTCTGTCTGTCCACTTCACATCCTCCATTCTTCTCCATATCCACATTTCAAATGCTTCTATTCGCTTCTCTTCACTTCGTCGTAATGACCATGTTTCTGCCCTATACAATGCTATTCTCCACACAAAATACTTCTATAGTCTCTTCCTTAGTTCTTTCTCCAGATGTCCGCAGAAGATGCTCCTTTTTCTATTAAAAGCTTCCTTTGCCATTGCTATCCTCCTTTTGACTTCCTGGCTGCATCTCATGTTACTGCTTATAGCACACCTCAAGTATTTGAAGCTGTCCACTTGCTCTACTGCCTTATTTAGAATTCGCAAGTTTATATTCATTATTTTTCTTCCTATGACCATGGTCTTCGTCTTGTTTGCATTTATTTTCATCCCATACTGCTCACAGCTATCATTTAGCTCCAGTAGCATAGCCCTATCCCTTAGTATCATCCCCATTTCTGCTAACAACGCCATATCATCAGCAAATTTTCTACAATTTATTCTTCTTCCTCCTATTACCACTCCTCCCATTTTCTGAAAACAGTTCTTCACTAATTCTTCCAAGTAGATGTTTTTTTTTAATTGGGTTATTTTACGACGCTGTATCAACATCTAGGTTATTTAGCATCTGAATGATATGAAGGTGATAATGCCGGTGAAATGAGTCCGGGGTCCAGCACCGAAAGTTACCCAGCATTTGCTCGTATTGGGTTGAGGGAAAACCCCGGAAAAAACCTCAACCAGGTAACTTGCCCCGACCGGGATTCGAACGCGGGCCACCTGGTTTCGCAGCCAGACACGCTGACCGTTACTCCACAGGTGTGAACAAGTAGATGTTGAAAAGGACAGGTGATAAAGGACATCCTTGACATACTCCTCTCCCTATTTCACTTCCTTCTAACATTTCTTCTCCTATCCTTACTTTGACTCGTCTCATATAGGCCTAAAGGTTACCTAAAAGCTCTTTCCAATCCACACCAATTTTCTTTAGAATCTCCATCAGTTTATTCCAATCAAGTCTGTCAAAGGTCTGGACCACAAATACTATATAGCGCGTCTGATCGCGAAATCAGGTGGCCCGGGTTCGATTCCCGGTCGGGGCAAGTTACCAGGTTGGGTTTTCTCCCGAGGTTTTCCCTCAACCCAATATGAGCAAATGCTGGGTAACTTTCGGTGCTGGACCCCGGACTCATTTCACCGGGAATATCACCTTCATCTCATTCAGACGCTAAATAATCGAAGATGTTGATGAAGCGTCGTAAAATAACGGTCGTCGACGAGCGAAGAGTGGATGATCCTCTCTCAGAGTCATAGCACGCTCTTTTAAAAACCCGCTGATAATGGGCGTTGTTGTAGCAAATGTCGTCACTGACTTATAGCATGCTGGCACGCACGGGGGCAACGGGCCTGGTAGCGTTTAATGAATCCCAATTTGCGTCTAGTGCACATTGTGGGTCGGCGATAATAATGTAAGTTGTTCTTAATTAGAGTTTTGTTGCAATAATCCATGCTTATCTAGTTAATGGAACACGACGCCTTTCCATAGAGGCTACGTCAAAGAATGCGCGCAGCAATCGTGGGCTTAATGTAATTGGTTCCAGGTACAATGTCTTCAAATTCATCACGACCCTCTGCCGAGCTCGTTATACTTCTCTCCTGCCCATCTCCATTAGCTTTAAGGCTATTTGTGTGAGATTCAATAGCAAACTCTGGAAACTGTTATAGAAACGAATCGTAAAGGCTCCCCAAACAGACGCGATATGGAATGCGTTACGATAGCGTTACGATTTCGCGATAACGCAATATCGCACTATCGCGAAGAGGTACCCAAACTGGCGCGTCCGCGATATACGATATCGTAACGTGCCCAGCCAATCAGATTGCCATAGAGGGTGACACATCCGCGGATTGTTGTTTTCCAACCACAGCCGCAGAGAACAGTTATCTTTAGCAGGCGTACATCACTTGTGCTTTCATATTGATTTCTTTTGCTTGAAAATGAACGTGGAACTTCTGATTGATTTCATAAAGGAAAATCCGTGCCTTTATGACTATCGGTATGCTGCTTCGTTATGTCTCCCCTTACTTTACCCAGAATCTCGTCAAAGCACTGAATTGTCATCCGGAAGTATATATAAAAACGTTTTTCATCTCTAATTAATTGTGAAACTAAGGCATAAAATTCGCCTTGTTCTTCCCTTGTGGTATTTATGTTGTGAATCCACAACCTCCTGCAATGAAATGAGCAAATTAAAAAAAAAGTTTATAATGGACTAATTTTTTTCAAGTTCTTGGCAAAAAAAAACTCAAATCATCACTTTATACTTTTTATATTGTTTATCTTAATCATACATAACTACCATGGACTTACCTGCGTCTGCGACGATTTTCTTCCTCATCCTCAGCTAGCGCGACTAGAAGCAGAAGCTCCTCCTCCCCTGAAGATGAATCCATGACAGACACACTTCAACCCAGCATCAAAATAAACGCGTGGCGTTCGCGCGATCTACATCCCCGGGAGAATAGATCGCAAAATCGTCGCGTTCTACTTGCTGCGATAATAATGCATATTGTGATAATCGCGTGTGTGTGAACACAATCATTGAACGCAATGAAAACATTTATCGCAAAATCGTAACGCTATCGTAACGCATTCCGTATCGCGTCTGTTTGGGGAGGCCTTAAGGGTACACTGAAGTGATGTAATGACATTTTTCACGAAAAGTACCAAATTTTTTTCACAGCAACTTCAAACTTTAAACTGCAGCTACCTCAAAATTTTAAATTTTGACTTGTTTCTCTTTTGAGACATTATCCCGATCAGAGGTCTGAATCGGACGTTTTCGCTCGAGCGCCAAGTAGTTCATAGCATAATCCGATAGGTAGCGCACATGCATGATGGGTAAAATTGTCACGAGCGATAAATCCTCGAACGGTATAAGCCGAGCGTTAGACATTCGTTCTTGTTACAGTGATGAACTGTGTAGTAACATCATAGATGTTTATCATTTCAAAACTTTGCAGTGTTTAACTAACCTCTCCATAGTACAACTACAAAACTTGCTTTAAAATGTAATATAAATGTTGTAGGTAAATATTCCCCCCCCCCCCCACACACACACACAGGAGTGATTTTGTTTTTACCATATCTGATAGATGTTATTGGATGTAAATGTAATTATTATAAATGGAGAACACAATCACGATCATGCAAGAACTGTATCAAGTTTTCTAGTAGTAATAATAATAATAATAATAATAATAATAATAATAATAATAATAATCTCTAATAATTAGTGTATTAAACTTTGCGTCTGTAACAGTTGTGCTGCATGATTATTAGTTTTATTATATTTTCTGTGAAATTATCTCTGTACTAATATTGTTATTAATCTATTGCTATATCAATAATATTTTGTAAAACGTTTCTACATTGTCGCAGTATATAGGCGGAACAGTATGTATGGACCTATCATATTATATATGTGGTAAATCAAATATTGAATAATTATTAATTAGCAATAATAACTGTATATCGAAGTTTTTCATACTATTTTATTTATAACTTCATGTTCCTGTTTTGGTACGTTCCATTGACTGTTCCATTAAACGTTTGTCATAAACGCAGAAAATAAAGCCTTATTTTTACCGTGTGAGCAAAACATATGTGTATCTTATCTGTCGCCTTCCATACAAGATAAAACATGTCGTTGAGATGACCTTGTACTGTGCTTCTATTTATTACGAGCATATCACGACCGATCGTATCTCACTCGAGGGTGCGACACTCGACCGAGATCAAGCGAGCGATTTAACTCCAATGCAGCACTCCGATCCCGACGGTAACATAAGCTTCTTGCACAATGTCACATACTTACACCCCACAGAATACTTGTTTTGGCGAACATTTTTTAAGGTAAACGCATTTTAAATACCCTGCATTCTCAGTATCCCAGGATCTTGGGTTTGGACAATAATACTTGTGCCATTATTTATAAAGGGAAAGGGAATGTGAAAGATCTTAATAAATAGAGGGACATTTCACTCTTATCATGCTTAGGAAAAAATTATACAGCTCTGCTAAGAAGAAGGTTAAATCATGGATCGAGAAGTATGATATCTCGGACTTTCACAGCGGATTCAGAGAAAAGAGCAGAACAATTCTAAAATAGGTTGTATGAAGTGGTGTGTCATTGATTTAGAAAAGCATTTTGGTTCAATTAACACAGAGAAATCTAGTAAAAATAGGAAAAAAAATATTGGTGTCAGTTCCTTATGATATTTTTATAACACGTAAAATCATTGCATAAGATGTTGGATTTAGGGCTGGGCTATGGATTGGAAATCCGTTCAAACTGATTGAGCAAACGAGAGGAGTGAGACAAGGATGTCACCCGAGTCCTTATTCACTTAACACATTTATTAATGCTATTGTAGATTATATGCCATGTATTGTGGGTCCCTATCACCACGGCATGGCGCGTCCTCAGGTTGCGGATAGAGGAGACGGCCTCCAGATATGGAGGGTAGCTGCGAATATATTGAATAAGCAGTCGCGGACAGCCGATGAGGGGTGGTCCTCCAGATTGGGGGTTGGGCGAAGGGCTAACAACCCATCACCGTAAAAAACAGCTTGTTACGAATCCTTCAAATAAGCCTCGGAATGGGACTGACTCTCTGGCACGACCACAGCAAAGGAATAAGGTTTTGAGATTTGGCACTTGGAATGTTACAAGTCTATATAGAACAGGAGGGGTAACATTAGTAGCAAAAGAACTAGCTAAATATAGAATAGACTTTGTGGGAGTACAAGAGGTTAGGTTAGATGGGAATGGCATAACACACTGCACGCATTGTGTTCTTCACCTGACATAATTAGGAACATTAAATCCAGACGTTTGAGATGGGCAGGGCATGTAGCACGTATGGGCGAATCCAGAAATACATATAGAGTGTTAGTTGGGAGGCCGGAGGGGAAAAAGACCTTTAGAGAGGCCGAGACGTAGATGGGAAGATAATATTAAAATGGATTTGAGGGAGGTGAGATATGATGATAGAGACTGGATTAATCTTGCTCAGGATAGGGACCAATGGCGGGCTTATGTGAGGGCGGCAATGAACCTCCGGGTTCCTTAAAAGCCAGTAAGTAAGTAAGTAAGATTATATGACACTCGGGAGGAAATTAAAAGCAGAATAAACAAGAGAAATGCCTGTTATTATTCGGTTGAGAAGCTCTTGTCATCCAGTCTGCTCTCAAAAAATCTGAAAGTTAGAATTTATATAACACTTATGTTATCGATTGTTTTGTAGTCTATGGTTGTGAAACTCGGACTCTCTCATTGAGAGAGAAACAGAGGTTAAGGATGTTTGAGAATAAAATGCTTCGGAAAATATTTGGGGCTAAGAGGGATGAAAATTCTAACTTTCAGATTTTTTTGACAGCAGACTAGATGACAAAAGCTTCTCAACCGAATAATAACAGGCATTTCCCATATTTATTCTGCGTTTAATTTCCTCCCGAGTGTCATATATATTCGTTACTGTTGCTCCAAGATATATGAACTTCTCCACCTTTTCAAAGGATGAATTTTCAATTTTTATATTTCCATTTCGTACAATATTCTGGTCACGAGACATAATCATATACTTTGTCTTTTCGGGATTTACATCCAAACCTATCTCTTTACTTGTTTCAAGTAAAATTCCCGTGTTTTCCCTAATAGTTTGTGAATTTTTTTAAGATATTCACGTCATCCGCATAGACAAGAAGCTGATGAAACCCGTTAAATTCCATATCCTCTCTGTTATCATGGATTTTCCTAATGGCATATTCAAATGTATTGGCATTTAAAAATAATATAGGCCTACTTTTACCTAACCTTAGAAACTGCCTTTTCTTACTGCTATTTTTTACATATGTGCATATAAGATCTCCCATACTTTTTTGTATTAAAAAGTGGAAAAGAGCGGTTTAATATGCAATTAAATAAGGCATTATTATTATTATTATTATTATTATTATTATTATTATTATTATTATTACTATTATTATTATTAGTGTTGTGGGATTTAATCGATTAATCGATCAACTTCTGTTGTAAAATTTATCGATCAAAATATTTAATCGAATAATCAAGTCGAGTAAAATTAATCGGTTGTAGTTGATATTAATTATTATTTTGTGAATACCATCTCATACTAAAAATTACGACAATATTTCTCTCTCGAAAATTGCTTACTTAAAAGCACAATAGTACTGCTATTTTCTAACGGTAAACCAGATAGCGTAGGGAAAATCTTTGCATAAACACTTCAGAAAGAGATGGAGATATGAGGAGAGTGACCTAGTCTACCTCTTTTGCAAGTTGAAACACAATGCGAAACCCTTATTAAGTTTTATGCTTTTCCAAGAAATCTTCCATCTTGATATCAGCTCATCTTCCTAGCATATGAAATATATACTTTTCTGGGATTCGTCCCCCTCATCTCTTATAAAATAGTCATGTCTACACTGTGTTCAAGTGAGAGCGT
This sequence comes from Periplaneta americana, assembly GCF_040183065.1. Classification (NCBI taxonomy): domain Eukaryota; kingdom Metazoa; phylum Arthropoda; class Insecta; order Blattodea; family Blattidae; genus Periplaneta; species Periplaneta americana. Next base: position 20,274,900 of record NC_091120.1, read on the forward strand.
AACTATCTTCTTCTTTTTCTAAAATCTGGTAATTCGATTACAATAGGGCCCAGTCTTCTGTTTCGACCGCTCTACTTTTGCAGTTGCAGTTTCTGTACTGAGTTTGTATATGAAGGTTGTGTGTTTAGTTTGACAAAGAAAAAAATCAGTTTTCTGTGGTCTGTGAAAAGTGTAAACTCCATTATGTCACATGAAAATTTGAGAAGTAAACTGGGTGAAACGTTTGGATTTAAATTGAACTGTCGTGGAGAAGTGCTTGACAGAAAATAAGTTTTTTTTTTCGTGTTTCGTGATGCAGGAAACATTGTTACTAAACGTAGAGCGGAACTTAATTCGGAGCATGTGAATTCACTCACATGTTTAAAATCATGGATGAAGCAGTATTAACTAAGTGAGTCTTCATACTTTTTGTTATTTATGTTTGTCTCAAAAATTCCCAGAGAAATTGACACAATAAATTATAAGCCTCATAATAAATATGTTAAATGTTATGGTTTATTTAACGACGCTCGCAACTGCAGAGGTTATATCAGCATCGCCGGATGTGCCGGAATTTTGTCCCGCAGGAGTTCTTTTACATGCCAGTAAATCTACTGACATGAGCCTGTCGCATTTAAGCACACTCAAATGCCATCGACCTGGCCCGGGATCGAACCCGCAACCTTGGGCATAGAAGGCCAGCGCTATACCAACTCTCCAACCAGGTCGACCATAATAAATATGTTAGTATGTAATTAAAATAGTTGTTTTAGTATAACGATACAATATACAGGATGTTTCCGGGCTGGTGTTACTAACTTTCAAGGATGATGGGGAAGGACACATGTATCAATTTGAGATAAGGATCCCTGGCCCGGAAATGACTGAGTCGAAAGTCATAAGCAAAAATATTTGTGTGGAAATGGAATTTTAATTTGGCACCACGTTCCCTCCTTCCCTTAAGGGAACTGGGTAGTGATGCCTGTGCGATTAAAAAATTTCAGTACAAAAATTTAGTTCAATATTTCTAGGCTTTTAGTGCTCAGAGTGGAATAAAAATTGCCATGTGATACAATCAATCATTCTGAATTCAGTGGTATAAAAGACAACTTATTAGTTTCGTATCCAAGTGCAAAAGAAAGGCCCTAACTGATAACCTGTTTTCCGACTTTGTTAAATGTACTTCATTCTTCAGGTGCACATTACTTTCTACAATCTTCACTCATATACCTTGCATTTTTTTAAGTTATATAGTAATGTGTATTGTAAATACTTAAGCAGAAAAAATATTGAACTTTATTTAACATTTTTTGCAATTTTTTTCAATGTATTTTTTCTCGTGTTATATCTGCGATATTCTTAAACCCGTAGGTTTACTGTATAGTACACAAGCTGCAGAAAGCACTGTAAAAATTTTGTGTAAATTGATTCAGTAGTTTCAGAGGAAAATGCACTTACGTTTGAAAAATGTCAACTTATGGAAAACTGCATTTAAAAAACAGAAGGATATATGAATTACATGCACAGTCAAATTTAAAGAGGTTATTTAAAGGGCTTACCTCCAGAAATACCTCCCAGAGTATTTATATTGTTTTAAAGAGCAAGTTTTGTACTTTTTTAAAACACAAAATAAGAAATCGGATTTTTGACCTCTAATCACTACCTGGTTCCCTTAACCTTTGGAACAGTCGTGGAAAGATGGTATGGGCCAGATGTCTCCTACGTGGGTACTGGTACCGATACAATCTGTGAGCTTGTCTAATGTTCCTATTGACTCATCCGTAATCGAAAATCAGGTCTGCATATTCCGCATGATGATGATGATGATGATGATGATGATGATGATGATGATGATAATAACACAACCTTTTAATGTTTCATCAGTAACATGTAGTAACTTATAATGCCGTTTTATGTTATACAACAGTTTTCCTTGTAATACTTGTGAACAAATCATACATTTAATATTCTCATCATATTGGCAGCAAAAAATTCGTCCTCCCATCCTACTTGAAACTTTCATTTTTATAGAGGTACATGGTTTCGAGAGAGACATTGCGACGATACGCTACTCGCAGGTCAGAGACAAATACAAATGGAACGGAGTTTGACTCCAGTGAGTGAGAGGGTGGGGGTTGGGGAAGGTAGAAATGCATAGCTATCATTGCGAGCCACAATGTGCTCGTGAGTCGCATTTTCGCCACGGCTGGATTAATCGATTAAAATTCAAATAGTTAATCGATTAAATATTTTGATCAATCAACAGCACTAATTATTATTATTATTATTATTATTATCATTATTATTATTATTATTATTATTATTATTATTATTACTATTAAGTTATTGTGTGTTAAAGACTGAACATGTTTTAAACGCTATTAAAAATTTTGTCTTCAATTCTGAACAAGTTAAAACATAGTTCTATTTTTTCGATCTCCGTTAACCGAAAATGGTGAATGCATACAACTGTTTCGTTCAGAGACCGAGTACAGTAATTCGGGGCGACCTGGGTGCTGATCACGGCGACACCGCAGTGCAGTGGGCCTGTCTGTATCCATTAAGCGGGACTATTCAGAGCAACAAAGTGTTACGCTAACAAGCAAGCCTCTTAATTGTATCTTCCAAGAAGTGAGCACCTCGCAGTGTCTCGCTACTTTCTTTTCCTTAACAACTGGGGGAAGTAGCAGCAACTAAGAAGAAGAAACCGAGGCAAACAAATAAACAAGCAAGGAGAAACATCCAACCACTCGACTGCCACACCCTTGATTCTTTCATCCCCAACCCCTAAACAACAAACACCCCTCAAGTCACAAAGTATCTCTTTTCTCTCGCCTTATAAACTTCTTCCTTTTCTCTCTTTTTAACAATTTTATTTCCTGTTTTAGAAGGGAAGAGACGTTTCGCGGCTTATTTCCTGTTTTTTACTCCTACTGTTTTTTTCTTCATTCGCTTTTCTCGTAACTTTGTCAGCTTCCCTCCCCTCCCCATCGCACCTCTTCCCCCCACTCCGTCTCAAAGTTAATGTAATTAGCGAATCCCGATCGTTAGAGAGAAAAAGAAGGCCAAAACAGCAAAAGCTTTTCTCCAAGGCGCGTGTTCTAACTAAAACTCACTTTCAAACAACAAAACTCTTCTAAAAAAACCCAAGAGGTTTTAACAGACTGGAAAACTCTTCTTCCTTGCGGAAGTTGGAGGGACATTCGGGTATTTAAAATGCTTGGATGAGGAAGCGATTTAAGCTCTTTTTAACCACAAGAACCTCAAGAAATAGCAATAAGGATATAAGTATAAACTATAATAATAGCAATAATAATAATAATAATAATAATAATAATAATAATAGCAATAATAATAATGACGTCATTCTATGCTAATAGATAGGTAGCCTACTGAAAAATATTAACATTAGACACGGTACAAAACAACTCCGGGAAAGCAGACGAACAGACAGGTGAGCAAGGAAGACATCGTAAGTAACTGTAAAATTATGTCTATATACAGGATGATTCACGAGAATTTACCGGTTCTCAGTCAATAAATTGATATTAAAATTGTAACAGAACTAACATAATTCAATTTAAATCTTGTCCAAATTCAACCTCGCAAATTTCTAGCGCAATAATTAATAATAGATCCCTATTAGAAACAACAACAACCAAATTTCTTGGCTTAAGAATCGATAATGTGTTAAATTGGAAAAATCATATTAAAGAAATTACCCCCAAACTAAATTCAGCTTGTTCTGCTATTAGATCTATGCAAAAGATAGTAAATATCATTACCTTAAAAACAATATACTTTGCATACTTCCACTAGGTAATGAGTTTTGGAATAATATTCTGGGGAAATTTCACAGATAGTAAAAGTATATATTTCTATTACAAAAAAGAGTAATTAGAATAATAGTAGGTGCCAAATCTAGGGAATCGTGTAGGACTATTTAAAAAAAAAAAACAAATGATGCCCATGGCTTGTCAGTATATCTTTTCATTAATAATGTTCCTCGTATGTAATCGTGAAAACTTTGTAACTAATTCAACAGTTCATAGCATAAATACACGTTAAAAATGACTTTCGTACTCCATCGGCAAGTCTTTCGTGCTATCAAAAAGGAGTGCGTTATATGGCAGTAAAAATTTTTAATAACCTTCCTATCGATATAAAAAATGAAACTCAAAACATAAAATTATTTAGGGCCAAATTAAAGAAGTACCTAATTTCTCACGCCTTTTATTCTGTAGGCGAATTCATGACATTCAATAACACTTCATGAAATTGATACTAAAACTATGTGTTGTACTAGTAGACTATATTGTAAATCTCTTCTGTATATATTTCATCTAGACTGTGACTATAAATTAAGACTTTATAATAGTATTAAGTTTTTTGACTTCTTCCATATTCTAGCTGTAAAGCAATGTATGAATACCATGGAATGTTAATAAATACAATACAATACAATACAATACCGCCACTTACGGAGCTTATTTCTGAAGACATTCTGAGTAAAAAAGTCATATTTTTTTAGAGTTACACTAATATTAAATTGTTAGTAAAATACATCTTTCTTTAGTTTTAAGGGTAAAAAAAAATTTACAAATGGAGAATTAACTACAGTATTCAGAAGTATCATTTCTTTAATGGGTTAGTGTTCTGAAGCTGAAAATTTATTGTTAATTGCTCTGTACACATTTTGGTTTTCAATTTTTAACCAAAAATTATATTTACTCTTGCGCACTTATCACAAAAATTGTTAAAAAATCATACGACTTTAGGAACTTGATTCTTTAAAGTTTCATTATGCATCCTAATATACAGCCTTGAAAAATTTACAAGAGTGGCGTGATTTTGTAACAGTTGTTGTGTTAAATGCGTAAGAAAAATATAATTTTCTTGTTAAAAATCGAAAAAAAAATTCTGTACGAAGCAACTATGGAATTCACAATACATTAATAATAATAATAATAATAATAATAATAATAATAATAATAATTCTTTATTTATACTGGCAGAGTTAAGGCCATAGTACCGTCTCTTACACTCTACCCGGTCACAAAGTATACAGGCAGTTAAAATTTAACAAAAAGTTAAAGAACAGAATACTTACATATTACAATAATAATAATAATAATAATAATAATAATAATAATAATAATAATAAAATCGACACTAAACAACATGAAAATAATACAATAATAGAAAAAAGAAAATAAAATGCATTGGAATATAGTAAAAGCAACTCATTTAGTACAAATGGTTAATATGGAAAACATAAGGTAGAATATAACAAAATGGAATGTAATAAAATAATAATAAAATGAAAAGAAATAGGAATATTGAATAAAATTCACAATAAAAAGGCTATGATAATAAATTCCTCGGCTGATAAAGAGAACAAAAAGGGGAAAGGAAGGAAATAAATATATAGCCTATATTTTTACAAAACTATCGCAGAGAAAAGGGCTTATAAGTGAAATGAATCTAATTCAAAAAGTGCAATTTTAATTTATTTTTGAAACTAGACAATGTCCGACAGTCTCTGACATGTTGTGGTAGAGAGTTCCAGAGATGAGCTGCAGAGACGGTGAAAGATGAAGAGTAGAAGGATGTTCTGTGTTTAGGAATGGAGAGTGTGATATGGTGTTATGAGCGAGTATCTATTTCGTGATATGAGGACAAATGTTGAAAACGAGAAGCTAAGTAGCTAGGGTTAGAGGTTTGAAGAATATTGAAAAATATTTTCAGCTCCAGAATACTAGCTAATTAAAGAAATGATATTCTGAATAGCTCATTCTTTATCTGTAATATTCTTTTACCCTTAAAACTCAAGAATAATTGAAGACATTATTACAAAAACAGCCCTAGTCATTTGTGATGAAACTGAATTAAGGACACATTTGCTACCATTTCAAATGTTTATAGACTCCAAAAATGATACATGTCAGGTGCAATAGCTACAAGGATAAACACCAGTTGTACGGAAACAGCTGACGTGTTGTTCTATTTATTTTTATTGTTCTCCTGAAAATTATCAATTTTGAGAAGGGTTGTTTTTGTAATAATGTCTTCAATTGTATTTTACAAACAATTTCAAATTAGTTTTTTTTTATTTTAGTTGGTTATTTAACGACGCTGTATCAACTACGAGGTTATTTAGCGTCGATAAGATTGGTGATAGCGAGATGGTATTTGGCGCGATGAGACCGAGGATTCGCCATAGATTACCTGGAATTCACCGTACGGTTGGGGAAAACTTCTGAAAAAACTCAACCAGGTAATCAGCCCAATCTTTCAAATTAGTGTAAGTTTGAAAATATTGAGATTAGGACACATGTTTACATGATATTTTTTGCTCAGAATGTCTTCGGAAACAAGCTCCGTAAGTGACGGTAAATCATTGTGAATCACCCTGTATAAGCATCTAGCCACCGGCGTAGCTCAGAAAGTAGCGCGTTTGCCTGCCGATTCGCGGCTGCACTCGGCCATGGGTTCGATTCCCGCTTGGCTTAATTATTTGGTTGGATTTCTTCCGACCAACCATAAGGTGACTACTAGGCAATCTATGGCGAATCATACCGCTAAATACAATCTCGCTACCACAAATTTCATCGACGCAAAAAAACCTAGTACTTGATTCAGGGACGTTAATAATAAACCGAAAAAATCACAAGCTACATTGAAACTGAAATATCATTACAGGCAGAACAATACCACAGACAGAGTACCATTAGTGACAAAGAAAATAATATGTATGTATGTATTTATTTACACTGCAAGTGGGCAAGCACCCGGTGGCAGTGGTATATACAATATTAACAATACACAGTTAAAATGATAAGCAATACCCAATAAAATTTACAATACATAATAAAATTTACAACACATATACAATTTTATACACAATACAATAAGAATACACAATACAATTTAACACAATAATAATAAAACATAAAATAAAACACCTAATTTTACAACACAACCTACATAATTATGCATAGGTCCTACATAATTTTCAATAGTCTTTCACTTTACTCTCATCTCATTCCCTGTAGTGGCACTATGACGCATTTCACTGACACTTTAGCACACATTTCACTGACACTCTGTAACACATTTCACTGACACTATAGAACACATTTCATTGACGCTATAAATTATCACTGATCGGAACTGTTCACTGCACTGTAAAACCATAACTTCACTGACTCACCTCGCTTCACTGATACAATAGTTCAAATAAGTCAAATAATTGCATTCTTATGCATACTTATAAACAGAACTACATTTAAACTAAACATTTCTAGTCTAAGGCCCTCTTACACGCTATTTTTAAATAATTTATGAAACGGATATTAGTAATGGTACTATCACAGTCTACTATATACAGTCACGAAGCTTGAGATGATTTTTTGCAATTCTCGCGATAGTTGCTAGCCGCTTGGAGCGCTGTGAGTACTAGGAACAATAGACTGTGCCACTGCCATCGTGATCTAATACAGGCCGCAAGGCAGACCATGTAACTCGCTTAACCCCATCATGAAGGGCGGCGTTTCAACCATATAAATTAGTTGAAATGCATAAAGAGTAACATATATTTCTCTAAAATGTAGTGTAATTGCATTAATAAAATTTCAAACAATGATTATGAGACACTTCAGACATAAGGTGTAATATTATTTATTGTGTGAAAATTACGTTATAGATTATGGTTACTGTACCAGTTGCCCCTTTCTGTCTAAATTTAGTGATCTCCAATGCCTTGCCATTCATATTAAATTATAGGTTACGTTTACTATATTTAACTTATATTCCTAAATTCGCAATTATACATTATTATTAAGGATAATGTCATGTATGATACCCCGGACATTCAATTTGTATTTTAATACTACAATTGAGTACTGAATTATTGTATTTATCTACTACTTAAGAGAAGAAGTAACACAATTGTACGTACACTAATTTCATAGGAGTGGTATGGTAAATGTTTTGTCTAAAATTAAGGAAGGTAGATGTGCTAAATTGAAATCACAATATAAATTCTTTTCATTAAACCTCAAAATAGCTTCCATTCTAAACTTAAAATGTTGACGCGAACAGATTATGTTAACATGTAAAATCCTCTTCACATTAAAATAACACAGTTTTGTAATTATTTCTGCAACATATTATGCAACAAGAAGTAAACGGAACTTATGGACACATTACACTAAATAAAACTTAGCTATGATACGCAATAAAGTTATAATATAATATTTCACTGAGCTCCATACACTGAAATAGAAAACCCGAACATACATTACGGCCTGGTCTAGATCGAAAAGGCATTGACTGTGCCGTATTTCGCATTTTTGTGAAAACCTATGTAAACTGTGAAATGTTCGTTATCGGTTGTAGTAACTGTAAATGGCTAAAATATAATAATTTGAATAATAATAGGCTATGGGACAAGGAGACGTTTGTAGTACTATAAATTGTAAGAAAAATAGGTTAGAGATATCCTTCTTCCGAAAGATCCAGGAAGGTGAGTTTATAGAATATAATATATATTTAATGAAAATAATATATAAACCTTATGTATTTCATATTTCAATAGTAGAAGCAAGGTGTTAATTTTTCAAAAGAACACGATATCGAAAGTAGAATACATTTTATCGTCTGCTAGGGGAAGAGTCTGTGATGAGGCGATAGTAGCGATCCTGGTGGTGAGCAACTATCTATGTTTGCATATTTAGTAAGTATTGAACTTCGTGACTGTATATACTAAACTTTGGTAGTATGTTATTTATTCGACGTCGAAATTCTACATGGGCTAGGAATTCCTGGCAAATTTTACTTGAAGCCCCCTATCAGGATATACTCTCTTGATGTCCAAAAAATCGATACTGACCTCCCAGTTAACTTCCCTCCCAAGAGGGAAACACACTAGACATTTTATTACTTTTAAAATACATACAACCATAGGACGGGTTTGAACCCACGGACTTCAGATCTAGTGACCAGAATGATAACAGTGAGATCGCTGAAGACGACAAGATAAAACCTAGAAAATTGTATCGAAATTTCGGAGAGATAAACGAGAAAAGCAACATATCAAAGGCAGTCAAAACATTGTCAATATCAAAATGTTGAGCAAATAGATAACCCAGGTGGATTTTATCTATAGTAATGTTACAAGAGATCTGAGATTTGCCGATAAATCCACGAGCGAATTTTAATTTAATTGATAATTACGAGTGATTTAGTGGCATTAAAAAATAAAATTACATCTTTTGAAATATGATCAAATTGATGAAATTAGTTTTTATTTATAAAAATTTTATATAGAAAACTATTTGTACTCTAGGCCATAATTTTAATGAAAATAACGGAATAAAATATAAAATTGATGTTTATAAACTGTACAAATTATATAATTTTAATTTGTTTAATTTAATTCAACATGTTCTCAAAGATTAGCATAATGTAATACTTATACATACACACACAAGTGTTCTGCCTATGGGCAGGTCTTTCATTGCAAACTCAGCATTCTCCAATCTTTCCTATTTTCTGCCTTTCTCTTAGTCTCCACTTATGATCCATATATCTCAATGTCGTCTACCACGTGATGTCTTCTTCTGCTCCGAACTCTTCTCCCGTTCACCATTCCTTCCTGTTCATCCTTCAGTAAGTAGTTTCTCTTCTCAGCCAGTGACCCAACCAATTCCTTTTTCTCTTTCTGATTAATTTCTGCTTAATTGTTTGTTCATTTCTTATTCTGTCTGTCCACTTTACATGTTCCATTCTTCTCCATATCCACATTTCAAATACTTCTATTCATTTCTCTTCATTTCGTCATAATGTCCATGTTTCTGCCCCCTATCATGTCACACTCCACGCAAAGCACTTTACTAGTCTCTCCCTTAGTTCTTTCTCCAAACGTCCGCAGAAGATGCTCCTTTTCCTATTAAAAGTTTCTTTTACCATTGCTATCCTCCTTTTGACTTCCTGACAGCAGCTCATGTTACTGCTTATAGTACATCCCAAGTATTTGAAGCTGTCCACTTGCTCTACTGTCTCATTTAAAATTAGCAAGTTTACCTTCTTTATTTTTCTTGCGACAACCATGGTCTTCGTCTTGTTCACAATGTAATAAGGTAATATATTTTAATTCGGTACTTTAGGATCCATGATCAATATAGTAAAGGTAAAAAAGATATCCCCGTAACATGCCATGAAGGCACTTGGGGGGCATGGAGGTAGAGCCCCATGCTTTCCATGACCTCGGCACTAGGATGAGGTGGTGTGGTCGGCACCACGCTCTGACCGCCTTTTACCTCCGGGAAAGACCCGGTACTCAATTTTATAGGAGGCTGAGTGATATAGTGTTCATTATAAATAACAATAATTAGGACCTGATGATCTTTTAATTGAATCAAAAACGTTAGTCCAGATATAATAACACTGGGCAACAAAAAAAAAATTTTTTAATGTTTCCTGCACTTCACGAGTGAATTCTTACTCATTTTTGGGTTGAGAAAAACGAATATGACAATGAAAATTTGTTCTTAGCTCTACACTTTAAAAGGACTTCCAAACCAGAAATTCTGCATTAATTACAGCAGAAACAATATGAAATTCACAGTCACAGCAACAATATCTATGTTTATAACTTACAAACAGCTGAATAACATTTGTGTTTTGTTATTTGACAGGTGTGCCAACTCCCAAAACAAAATTTCCCCCAAATTTCCACCAAACTGAAAATGTTTACTCTAAAAAATGACATGTCACTTTATCTCCAAAGAAAGGGTTCATGCGTCTTTTTATGGTGATTTTTGAATTCAGCAGGTGGAAATACACAAGAATTAGCTATTTTTGAGCCCGAAACATTTTCATTCTTGGGCAGTGTAATGTATGATAAGTAGGCTTCGAGACTTCGGACCCAATAGAGCAGTTCAGTGGGAAATCCGCATAACGGCGTACTGAGTATAGTGGTAAAGCGTACAGTGGGTGGGGGTACTGTAGAATGAATGCCAACAAATACGCAAAGGAAAACGCTCTGGATTTGAAGGTTGTGACGAATAATTCGGTTTTCATACAAACCTATTTTCAAACTGTGTCTGAAACTATTACACGGTTAGAAAAGTCAGAGCAAGAGATGCCGGAAGCCCTCAAATTAGTTGGGGAAATGACACAGAGAATTAATGAGATGCCAAGTACACCGGTTAAAAATAACGGATATGGAACATTGTGAAACATAAACAGCAAATTAGTGGACATAGAGTCACCCGAGAATAAAGGACTGTCTCTTAGAGACTGCAATGATGTTAGGTTTTTCCGTTTTGCTCCTATCACGTCATGCGTTTTTGGAAGTCGAGTAGCAAAATGCGACAAATGCGACTGTGGCTTAAACCCTGATCTTAAGTGTAATATGTAGCTAATTGGCGATGTATGCAATGGGGGGGAAGGAACTGGCCACCCTACCGCATTATCTCCTGGCCTAGTTGCCTCATAAGTGGTGCCTTATTGGTATCACTTGTGAGATTCAGACCTGTCTTCGGACAGTTGACTAAACAACAAAAATACTAATTTAAATTATATATCATAAACATCTTCTATTTCTAATTTGGATTTATGCGGTATAATTTTTAAATATAGATACCCGTACTTCAAAATCATATCATTATACATTTCAGTCCATATTTAAGGCTGTGTTTTTTTTCCAGAAATTGTGACGCATTTTGCAATTTCAAATAAAATTACTTATTTCTACTGTAAGATTTTGTAGATGGAAGGAATTTAATAATGTATAGGCTATTTAAAAATGTGTTCCAATTGAATTTCATTCTCGACATCGCAGTGACTTCACGTAGTCCGAACTGTCCCAGCTTCAAAACTAGTGCGTACGAAAATTTCGGATAGGTGGAAACTGCAAGCTTTGATCCGGAAACTACACACCGCTTTTCGAGGGACCCACTAATCCTACCCGGATACTGCACACTGATTCACGAGGGTTTTTCCTAGTCTTACTCGGAAACTGCACAATTTACAAAATATGTTTCATTTGCATTTGACTGATTTTACATTGAAACTTCGGTTACTTCCTTCAGTGCTTTCCAGTTTAATAATATAAGTCTGACTTTGTATTTCAAAAAGTTGATTCACGAATTTATACAATGAAAGATTACTGCTGTAAAAACTGACATTAAAATGCTTGTGGAATGATTCACAGCCATTTGTTGTGCGAGAGGTCGATGCAGTCAGGGCTGCCCATACAGTAGGAGAGAAAATTGTATCTTCAGAGATGTACACTTCTACTAAACTAAATAATCTGCAAATTTCTCAAGACTAATACCTATCGCTTTTACCTCAACTAGTTCCAAAGCGAAGAAATCCCCGAATTCTTGTTATTGAAAAGAACGAAATCTTCGCTTCGTTTAGTAATAAAGTTTAAATGACTCCGTCCGTCATGAACTTCGGGTTGGGATTTAGTTAGAATAAGTTGAAGTTTCTTCCACGATTTGTATAAGTCATTTTTTTATTCGATACAGTGAAACCTTTACTTACGGACACCTCCAAGAAACGGACACTCCTCGTATACGGACAGACTTTTATGTCCCAACTAAAATAATATATAGGCCCTAAATAATGATAAATTTAACTCTCGTTTACGGACACTCTCAGACACGGACACGGACAGCTGTTTCACAGTCCTAAAGCTTGCTTTACCTCCTGACTACGGACAGAACTTGGATTTCAAGACCTAATGTATTACAAAAATAGAAAATTTAGTTTTGAGAACTGTACAGAAATTCTTTAACATGAAAGAAGACAATAAGGGTCTCGTAGGCTACCACTAGCCCAGCCAGCTATCCCTTGTTAGCTGGAAGCGGGTGGATAAACGAAGTCATAAAATTTAACTTGTCTGATGGGTCCAGGTTTCCGCGATCGTGAAATTGAATTCGACATATGATAGGGTTAGTAGGATTATTCTCTTCACTTCAATCAGTTGTTCTGTTTCGAGAGACATGGCACCTGAACGTAAAGGTTAAGTTGAAGACTGTAAATTACAGTGCTGCGTAGCTGTAGACCTAGAATAAAATTGCATGGCACAGTACTGTATTTTCCTTTTTCGGTCTTATCTACTGTAGTTCAAAGTTCCAACGAATTTACTGTAGTATAGTATACTGTATTTAGAATTAAACTACAGTAATACATTTCATTTAAAGCGTGATGGGATACACTCCCTCCATATAAAGGACACCTCCTAGATGCGGACAGATTTTTACGTCCCTTCGATGTCCATAAATGAGAGGTTTCACTGTATATGTCACGCACTTTTAGGTTTTCTGTAGGCAAGATTTGACAAACAGCATGAAATATTTTTGATGACTTACTATTAACAACATCGATGGCTTTTCTTTTCGTAGATGTATTAATTATTTGGCGATTTTATACACCGTGTTCCGCTTATAAGTATAATAAAAGAAATAGTTATAATTTCATAACAATGCATGCAAATGGGTTAAGATTGGTACCATTGTAAAGAGGAAATTGGGAAGTTTTAATCCATTGTTGTTACTTATTTTTAGAAGACTCACGCATGCGCAGATCATTAAATAAGAGAATTCGTATCGTATCTTTAGTCAGTCAGCATGTGGACTCCACAGCAGAAAGCCTTTTGTGTGCTGTCATTAGCAGAACATAGATCCATAATTCGTGTACAGCGCTTGTTTCGCCGTCAGTACAATCTTAGACCGAGGGAAGCTGTACCGACGTACGTCTCAATAATGAAATGGGATAGGCAGCTCAGAGAAACAGGAAGTTTGTTGTCTAATGCAGGTAAACATTCCAAGCGTAAAGTGTCTGACGAAAATGTCGAACGCATTCGCGAGGCATTTCAGAGAAGCCCGCGGAAATCCATTCGACAGGCTAGTGTGCAGTTGAACATCCCACCAACAACAGTGCATACAGTGCTCCATAAAAGATTGCGTTTGCGAGCGTACAAGCTGCAACTTCATCAGATGATTACGCCGAATGATAAACTGGAACGAAAACGCTTTGCAGAAACAATGTTGGATAAAGTGGACGATGACGACACATTTCTAACTCGAGTCTGTTTCTCAGATGTGGCAACCTTCCACGTCAGTGGAAAAGTAAACCGACACAATTGTCGCATCTGGGGGTCGGAAAATCCAAGTGTCGTAATTGAACACCAACGGGATTCCCCTAAATGGAATGTTTGGTGTGGGATCATGCGTGACAGAATCATTGGTCCCTATTTCTTTGCTGAAAAGACAGTCACTGCAAACACGTACCTGGATATGTTGCAACTGTATGCTGTGCCACAACTCCCAGATGGAGCAATTTTCCAGCAAGATGGGGCTCCACCACACTTTGCCAACATGGTTCGCACATTCTTAGACGAACAATTCCCTGCAAGATGGATCGGAAGAGGATCACCGTACATCACATGGCCTGCCAGATCACCAGATCTAACACCACCTGATTTTTTCCTGTGGGGGTTTGTTAAGGACCAGGTCTACAGGACGCCAGTACGTGATTTGGCAGACTTACAAGAAAGAATTTATGCTGCTGTCAACAATGTTACACCACAGATGCTTCATAACACTTGGGTCGAGGTTGAATACCGGTTGGATATTTCCCGTGCCACCAATGGAAGCCATGTTGAGGTTTATGGAACATAAGGTAACAAAAATTCCCAGTTTTCATTCTTTGTAGCAGTTGGTTTCAACTATATACTTGTATTAATTCAGAAGTTATAGCTATTTCTTTTGTTATACTTATAAGCGGAACACGGTGTATATACTAATGTTCACCACATGTTATGCCTAACGCGTTCTCTAATAACTCCCATATTGTTCAGCAAGCTATACATTTTCGCATTGCATTTTCTAACACAACACCTCCACATTACTTCATAGTTTTCCAATTCCTTGACTTCATAAAATTTACAGTCTTCATATACCAGTACTAAATTACCCCGTTTACTTTCAGATGTAAACAGACGCTCCATTTCGAACAAAATTAAAACAGTTTGGTAAATTAAAACTATCTATAGTATTGGCAAAGCAGGTAGAAAATATTTTGGTGTGCAGTTGCCATATAACCGTAATCCAGGTAGAAAATGTTAGTGTGCAGTTTCTATATGACCGAAATCCAGGTAGAAAATGTTGGTGTGCAGTTCCTATATGACCAAAATCCAGGTAGAAAATGTTAGTGTGCAGTTCCTATATGACCAAAATCCAGGTAGAAAATGTTAGTGTGCAGTTCCTATATGACCAAAATCCAGGTAGAAAATGTTAGTGTGCAGTTCCTATATGACCAAAATCCAGGTAGAAAATGTTAGTGTGCAGTTCCTATATGACCAAAATCCAGGTAGAAAATGTTAGTGTGCAGTTCCTATATGACCAAAATCCAGGTAGAAAATGTTAGTGTGCAGTTCCTATATGACCAAAATCCAGGTAGAAAATGTTAGTGTGCAGTTCCTATATGACCAAAATCCAGGTAGAAAATTTTGGTGTGCAGTTCCTATATGACCAAAATCCAGGTAGAAAATTTTGGTGTGCAGTTCCTATATGACCAAAATCCAGGTAGAAAATTTTGGTGTGCAGTTCCTATATGACAAAAATCCAGGTAGAACATTTTGGTGTGCAGTTCCTATATGACCAAAATCCAGGTAGAAAATTTTGGTGTGCAGTTCCTATATGACCAAAATCCAGGTAGAAAATTTTGGTGTGCAGTTCCTATATGACCAAAATCCAGGTAGAAAATTTTGGTGTGCAGTTCCTATATGACCAAAATCCAGGTAGAAAATGTTGGTGTGCAGTTTCCAACGCCCGGAAAACTTCAACCAGCCTGGAAAAAGTAAACAAGCTCTAGCCTGTTCCCCCACTCCCCTATCAGTCAACCTGTATCGCCTCCATCGGGATCTGGACTTCCAAGTCTAGTTATCATTGACCACTCCACTTACGCCGAGAAACCGAACAACGAAAACTGCTCCAGACTTGTGTGTACAAACTGCAACCACAGCTATCTCAAGTCTCGTCGATTACGAAGTTGGCCACCACACCGATATGGCGTCAATACAAAACTCTTAATGCATGAATGTCTTAAATGGCAAATTCAGCGAGAAAGGCTAAGTAGCTTGCCCAGTGCTTTTAATACGCGTGAGTTTCGTGCAGTCTCGGCTCTTCCATTACAAGTAAAGAACGCAATGTCTGCAATTTTGTTTAGAGCTTGTAACATCCGCCCATATCTACAGCATTAGTAGGTTAGTTCAAAAATGGGATCAACTCTGAACACATAAATAGAAAGTATCTCCTTAGTAAAGCATATTCAAGTTTTGTGAAAATAAATGTCTGAGTTGTCAAATAAAAAATTGACAAGGAATTTAAGGAAATCCCAATAACTGCATCTATAGTCGAATTAACATAATAATAATTAATCTTAGCCAGTTAAATTTACTAAAAAAACGAATAATTAAAATTTGTTTGAAGAAATGTTTTGATTATCCAACTAAATTAATTTATTCTGAATTTAATGTATTTAATATTGAACAAATTTATAAATACTATGTTAAAATTTTATCATAAAAATCGTAATAAGTTCATATTACAGGAATATAATCACGATACAAGACGAAATAATAATTCAACATTAGTAGAACCTAAATGTTTTACATCTGCTGGTCTAAAGCATAGCATTAATTTTGGCCCTCGGTTATATAATTCTTTAACTAAATTACACCCAGAACTTCTAACACATAACCCACTAACATATAGCAAGAAAATTAGAAACGTGTTAATGTCTTCAATATCATTAAATACATTTATAGCCTATGTATATGAATTAATCAGCCTATATTATATTTGTATTCTATAATTTCAGAATATATATTTTTCATAAATTGTCGTATTTTATTCACGTACGATATTATTCTTCTCTATGTTAATATTATATTATATAATTTCATTGTAGCTGTAATTTTAATTTTGGTTCCTATTTTGTTTTATTTTTTATATTCCTGTTATATTAATAGTACTATATCTGAACTGCGAACGAACACGAGCGCTTCCCATTCGGTCCTCAAATGTTGTTAATATCATTGTATTCTCTTTTATGTAATTAGATTGTATTATTTTATTTCTATTTCTATTGTAGTAATTATATTCTGTAGTCTGATGTATTATTCTGTATTATATGTTCTGTTCTGTAATATTATATAAATTTGTACTTGACCATGTTATAGTATCTTCCGATGAATTAGGAATTTGAAATAAATAAACTTATTGCTTAAAAAAACTAATAAAAATATATATTATTTTAATGTACCGAAGTACATGCAGATATTCTGCTTCATCATACGATGAAAGAGTAATGGAAAGGAGAAAAATTCTCTCCGGCGCCGGGATTTGAATCCTGGTTTTCAGCTCTACGTGCTGATGCTTTACCCACTAAGCCATACCGGATACCCAACCCGGCGTCGGACAGAATCGTCTCAGTTTAAGTTCCAACTCTTGGGTTCCCTCTAGTGGCCGCTCTCTGCACTACGTCATAGATGTCTATGAACGTAGGACTGAAGTCCACACATGTGCTGAGGTGCACTCGTTATGAGTGACTAGTTGGCCGGGATCCGACGGAATAAGCGCCGTCTTAAATCACGAAGTGATTTACGCATATCATATATATTATTTTAATGTACCGAAGTACATACGATATTTCCATGCAGATATTCTGCGTCATCATACGATGAAAGAGTAATGGAACGAGAAAAATTCTCTCCGGCGCCGGGATTTGAACGCGGGTTTTCAGCTCTACGTGTTGATGCTTTATCCACTAAGCCACACCGGATACCTACCCCGGCGTCGGACAGAATCGTCTGAGTTTAAGTTCTAACTCTTGGGTTCCCGGCCAACTAGTCACTCATAACCAGTGCACCTCAGCACATGTGTGGACTTCAGTCCTACGTTCATAGACATCTATGACGTAGTGCAGAGGGCGGCCACTAGAGGGAACCCAAGAGTTGGAACTTAAACTGAGACGATTCTGTCCGACGCCGGGGTGGGTATCCGGTGTGGCTTAGTGGATAAAGCATCAGCACGTAGAGCTGAAAACTGGGGTTCAAATCCCGGCGCCGGAGAGGATTTTTCTCCGTTCCATTACTCTTTCATCATATAATAAAAATATATTATATGCTTTCTTTAACACTGCACTACATAATTATAGAGGATGAACCGAAAGTAGTGTAATTTATTGCAGGGGGTTATTCTTTGAGACATTTCAAACAAAATGGTTTAATAAAGTTTTCCTCGTTTTTGTTTTCTTTTCGAGATACAAATTTTTTTATATGACATATTTCATATAGTGTTTTGGGAAAACAATTGGTTTGATATCCAATATGCTCAGTCAATTTAAGAGAGCAGTGTATTACTTGAAGCAAGTAAAGCGATTGGTTTGGACGTAAATCCCGAAAAGACAAAGTATATGATTATGTCTCGTGATCAGAATATTGTACGAAATGGAAATATAAAAATTGGAGATTTATCCTTCGAAGAGGTGGAAAAATTCAAATATCTTGGAGCAACAGTAACAAATATAAATGACACTCGGGAGGAAATTAAACGCAGAATAAATATGGGAAATGCCTGTTATTATTCAGTTGAGAAGCTCTTATCATCCAGTTTGCTGTCCAAAAATCTGAAAGTTAGAATTTATAAAACCGTTATATTACCAGTTGTACTGCATGGTTGTGAAACTTGGACTCTCACTCTGAGAGAGGAACATAGGTTAAAAGTGTTTGAGAATAAGGTTCTTAGAAAAATATTTGGGGCTAAGCGGGATGAAGTTACAGGAGAATGGAGAAAGTTACACAACACAGAACTGCACGCATTGTATTCTTCACCTGACATAATTAGGAATTTAAAATCCAGACGTTTGAGATTTGGCAGGGCACGTAGCACGTATGGGCGAATCCAGAAATGCATATAGAGTGTTAGTTGGGAGACCGGAGGGAAAAAGACCTTTGGGGAGGCCGAGACGTAGATGGGAGGATAATATTAAAATGGATTTGAGGAAGGTGGGGTGTGATGATAGAGACTGGATTAATCTTGCTCAGGATAGGGACCGATGCGGGCTTATGTGAGGTCGGCAATGAACCTTCGGGTTCCTTAAAAGCCATTTGTAAGTAAGTGTATTATGATCATATGAAGTTCGTATCAAAACAATAAATTTCAGTTGAGTACAGCGACGCGTATAGATGTCACCCGCGCCTTGCCCTTCTCCCGCTCGCTAGAGACGATGCGCACTTCACATAAACAACGCATAGTATCATTCTATGGAGCTGTGTATTGTCGTGAATAGTTTGAAGAATATTGTTAATTTATATTATTAAGAGTTTAGGTTTTGAACAAAGTGAGCTATTCTGTTATTCTTGCATTATTTACATAATATTAATATTATGCATGATTCCAAAAAAAGTAAACTCATCTGTTATTAAATCATTTTTTCCAGGATTATTCCTCGTTAAATGTTGGTTGAAAGACAAGTTTGTCAGCCTCAATACATAGACCCCGCTCAGTTTATCGTAAACAAAAGTTTATCAAAGGAAATTTACAATACATTAGTACCAACTGTTCCTGTTGCTCCTCTACGTATTCAGCGTATTGTACCAGAGAATACCAAGTTCACTCAACTTTGGAAGAATATAAATTCTCGGGTACTACCGGTGACAGTGCGTTCTGTGTGGTATACAGTAATCCATGACATAATCGCAACAAAAGAACGTTTATTTAAAATAAACAGAGTAAACAACGATGTGTGTCAGTATTGTCAACAAAAAGACTCCTTGCATCATCGTCTTAATTCTTGTACAAGGAATCTATCCATACGAGAACAATTTGGGAAATATGTGAAGGACAATAATATATTTGGAAAAGACACTCTTCATCCTACAATGTTTCAATTACCAGACTTTAATCTCAAGCCACAGCAAAGACAAAATGCTGCACTGTGGTTGATAGGTCATACAGTAACTTTCCTTATTCAGAACCAAGAGAATACCTTTAAAACACAATATGTAGCTTATATTAATCAGGCTAGAAGGAACAGAATTCTCTATCGAAAATGGGACCTTTTGTTTGGGAATTATCTCGGGCACTTAGATTAATTAAATTTGATAGTACAAACACTTTCAATAGGACATATAAGCCTAATTTAAATACATGTCTTTATTTTAATTTGTCTTAATGAAATAAAGTTCCTTCTGAGTATAGAGTGGGTGGTTTCTCCCGGAATGAATGACTTTTGTTATTGGATGAATGAACATGCACTGTTTGCTTATTATAGAGTGAAGGAATTACTTAAATAGTGCAAGTCAGATTTTTATGTTATTTTATAATGGTTAATACGTATTTACAAGGTTATTTAAAGTATGTACGGGGGAAAAAGTATGCATGGAATTTGTTGTCACTACAGCATACATTTTCTATCAGTTTATTGATTCGATTGAAGTGTACATGTGAAATTGTGTCAGTACTGCATACTGGCTATAACAGATTATTTGTCCAGTTTGAAATGTATATGTGATTTGGTTTTAGTACTGCATACTGGTAATATCAGTTAAATTGTTTAGCCTAAAAGTGTAATGGAAATTTGTTCTCAGTACTGTATACTGATTATATCAGCTTATCTGTTCAGATTGAAATGTATATGTGTTTTGGCTTCAGTTTTGTATAATGGTAAAATCATTAATTTGCTTAGTTTGAAGTGTACATACGAAATTATTTCAGTACTGCATACTGATATATTAGCTTACTGTATAACTTGGAATGTACATGTGCACCATTATTAGTATTGTATACTGTTATATTAAATTTATTGTTTAATAAAAAAAAAAAAAATACTTGTTTGTTTTGCTGGTCTGTTGACGTCTGGTGCTGCTGTGCTACTATGCATTCGGTTCCGTTACAGTCCAAGTTCAACAACAGAATTAAGGTGCGAACTCCATAGCTTCCATTACAGCAGAAGTGAAAAGTTTTCTTGATAATTATGGGTTTAATATTATGTGCCACATACGAGATTCACTATTAGATTGACAAAGTTGTTGTTCACCTGATGATAGTAAGAAATACTGGATCATATTTCAGATTTGCTCCAGTAAAGTCTTGTGACGTACGTAGAACGAATATATTTTTATCGGGTTATTTTACGACGCTGTATCAACATCTCAGGTTATTTAATGTCTGAATGAAATGAAGATGATAAAGCAGGTGAAATGAGTCCGGGGTCCAATACCGAAAATTACCCGGCATTTGCTCGTAATGGATTGAGGGAAAACCCCAGAAAAACCTCAACCAGGTAATTTGTCCCGACCAGGATTCGAACCTGGACCACCTGGTTTCGTGGCCAGACGCGCTGACCGTTACTCCACGGGTGTGTGACACGAATATTTTCAGAGTAAGTTTACACATAATGTTTTTTTTTTCTCTGAATACGAAAGGAGAAATTTTTTTGATAAAATGAAGATGTATAGGCTATTGCTATTTATTATACTGAAGCTACAATCAGAATTATATACTTTGTTATTTAATATGTAGCCTATGGGTAAATTATTTTAGTTTGGGACTTACGAAGTTGATAATTAAAAATTATTGTTCCTTTTATATTATTGGTTTATTGCTTCCTTGTACTAAGGCCGTGGACGATTGGAGCACATGTTTCGTTACTACCCGGCTGTACACGTATATCGTTCTGTTTTACTGACATTAAGGGCTGCGTATTATTTTTCATTCTTCAGAGAAATAATTCAACCTCACACAACTTAACAGTTTTGGTACGAACTTCCTAGCTCTTATTATGATAATTAGGGCTAGGATTTTGATGAAAATCCATCTTTTTTTCTAGTAAGCCAGAAACATTGCTGCTTTAGTATTTATATATTATGTGATAAACTGAGTGTTTTAAGACATATTTCTTAGATTACTTGTTTGCATTTTTGCCTGTTTCAAGTCATAACAGCATCTTTTGTTTTATTCGGTCATTTTTTAGGCATTTTCATTTAATTTTGCCCATAAATCCCCATTATTAATGTAAAATAATGTTTATTTTCTTTGATATTTTCTTTACACATTTTGTTCATTAATACCCATTATTTTGTATAATAGTTTAATCGTTTTTCTATACATATATTGCCATTTTAACGTAGTACACCCCATGTAATGGATCAGTCCAACCAACCCTTCAATATAGACTCCTCTATACCTGCTAGTTCCAAATAAGAGTGGCCTTATGGTAGACTACATGAAAACTAAAAGTAAAGTAAATCCATGGCGCTACAGCCCATGAAGGGCCAAGACCGAAGCCGACTGCTGATCTCACGTCCATATATCAAAGCAGAGGTGAACGATCATACATGGAAACTACATCAGGTAAAATCATTAATTAAAGTGTACTACTTAGAAAAAATTATGTGAAATTTAATTTAATTACTAGTCTAAATATTAAGTAGTACAAAATCTCTTTTCCTACTAAGCCAATTATGTAAGATCAATTTTTAGGATATTTTAAGGTCATTTTTTAAAGATTTTTAGGTCATAAATGCATTGTTTTTAGGACATTTTTTCATGATTTATAGGTCATCAAAATCCTAGCCCTAATGGTAAAAAATGATTGAAAGAATTTTAGTTTTGTCCTTTAAATGTTCGGATAAAATTTCTGCACATTAAAAGAATAAAAGTAAAATTATTTCAATCACTAGCCGTATCCGTGCGCTCCGCTGCACCCGTTAGAAATAAATATAAAGTAATTGCATAATTAAAATAGGACGTTTAATCCAGGGAACATTCGTGTTTGATAGAAGGATAAATAGTTTAATATGTTACTTAATTTAAATTGTATTCAAATAATTAAAATGCGATCATTTTGGTCCAGAGACACTCATTTGGTGCAATGACAATTCCTTTAACATGTTTCTTAATTTTTATTACATGCAACCATAGTTTGATGAATATTGACATCATTTAGATTTAATGTGTATATTTTATTTTACTTGTTATAGGTTTCCATTTAATTATGGTAATAACTTAATGTTAACCCTTGTTTTCTACGTATTCAGTAAATGGCGCTTGGCCCACTATGGTTCTGAACCCTTCAAATAACTTATGTTATATTATATTATATTATGTTATATTATATTATATTATATTATATTATATTATATTATATTATATTATATTATATTATATTATATCGTCGCTTAAGAAACAATACCGCGTAACTGACATTTTTGGTCAAAACTGTTTTTTTGCACAGATGGTACCTCCACTGTCATCTGCACGCATTGACAAGCGCGGGAATTTGATTGCATGAATGGCCTGCGTGCGAAGGAGGGGGTACAATACCGCGTATCTGAAGTCACGAGAAGTCTGTAGGAAATACCGCGTATCTGACAACAGATAGGCTGTTATGTCTACTCCCTGCGCGCCCTCAGTACGGAAGCTGGTTCTCGTTACTGACTTGTGAAATTGTATCAACAGTATGTGATATTCTGAGAAGATTAAAGAAGTGTTCACTTTCAAATATTTTAAAAGGTAAATATAATAGAATTATTTCACTAATGTCAATTGAATGTTAGTTGAGCTGAATTCACGCAGAATCTTACTGCAAGTTCATTCACTGAAATATAGTACATTTAATATTTTATTATTATATAGGCCTACAGATACAAGAAAAGAAATGGACAAT
Source organism: Periplaneta americana (assembly GCF_040183065.1). Classification (NCBI taxonomy): domain Eukaryota; kingdom Metazoa; phylum Arthropoda; class Insecta; order Blattodea; family Blattidae; genus Periplaneta; species Periplaneta americana. Next base: position 20,298,630 of record NC_091120.1, read on the forward strand.
GAATCAGACGACAGTCAGTTTAGCGAGAACGAAATGCTATCTGTGCTATGTTCTGCATTCAAGACGGGAGAAACTTCAGTGAACATTAACAAAGGTATGGCATAAGAAGTATCAGAGTTATTAAACGTTTATTTTTCTTCAGCTACGGAATCATAACAGCAAACTTAATTTAAGTAATATAAATAATCATGAATGGACCGCTAAAATAATTTGCGCTACATTCAGTGGTCCTGAGCTTGGTTCCTTCTATTTCCTCCGGTAGGAGGAAGATCTAAATTGATGATAATATTTACTACACATGTTTTTTAATCCATTTATATCACATTTATAAACACTAGTAATCTCAACTTATTCGTAGGTGTACTGCCTGATAATTCAAATGCAAAAGAAACCCGTCCTTCTGAAAATGGGCTGCTGCAGATCAGGGATTATCCGTCCAGTGTGACCGGTAAGGTTATTATCATATTATGCAGTCTGGTATGATTTAAAGCAACACTATTAAAATAATACCGCTAGAAATAGGATAGGACAGAAACTGAAGACAATACCCTGTCAACGAAGGATCTGCACCAAATTTCGGATGCCTCTTCAGATGTAGACGACTCCGAAGAATTCGTGAGTACTACTTATTCTACATCTTTACATACGTCAGAAAAAGGTAAAGAGAAGAATCTACAGGCGTTTCATGGAAATTTGACAGAAAAGAGAAAAAGAAGTTCAAAGCCACACAAGGGTAAGTGGAAGAAAATGAAAAATAGAAAACTTAGAATGGAAGAGAAAGCTTATCTTAGCTACAAGAGATCGAAAGATGGCTAAGTGATACATGATACGGAAAGAGATGCAAGGAATTTGGGGTCAGAGTGTAGGTATAAAATGTGCCAAAATTCGAAAGTAAGAGGCTGTAATTTAATTTCTAATGAGAGAAGACATCTTTCAGGCATTCTGGAAAACTATGACTTGGGAACAGAGGACTGTTCACGTATCAAATCTTGTGAATTTCACTCCTACGAAAAGACCTGGAAGTAAAAATTCTGAATCGAGAAGAAAGAGAACATTTGTCTACAATCTAAAAGTTGATGAGAAAAAAATTCAGGTTTGCAAAAAGATGTTTCTGTGTACATTGGGAATTAAAGAATGAACTGTGCAATATTGGTTAGCTAATACCTACTTATGGCGTCCCTTCAGTAAAAAAGGTCATCTTCTCGTGCAAAAGCACAGAAAAAAAAAGAACATTAGTAGCCTGCCTAAATTATCGTCCCATTATTGTATGTAGAACCGATTGTGCCATAGTTTTTATGATAATATTCCACACTAGGGTTACTCAAGGATTACTTTTTGTGATTTCAGCATAGGCCTATAATTATTTCTTTATTGTGTTTAACGAATATTATGCCTGAAAAATTATCATCATTATTATATTTTTATATGATTTTCTTTTCATTATTCGCAAGTCAGTCAAGTCCATTGTCAATAATAATAGTAATAATAATAATATTATTATTATTATTATTATTATTTTATTATATTTAGTAACAATTATAGGCCTACTTATCTATTCAAATACGGAGTGTGAAAATAAAGTACCTAGTAACAGATTATTATTATTATTATTATTATTATTATTATTATTAGTAATATTATTATTATAACAATAAACATTGAACTGTGTCTTCTTTTTCCTTTCCCATAGTTTCAGCAGTTGACTGACTAAGAATGCAGCAATCATTGTCTGGAACGTAATCTAGTGCTGATTCAAGCTACAGCCTACCGACCTTGACCTCAAGTCAGATGGTAGGACAACAATTCAGATAACACATTGACATATACAAGAGCACGAATAATATTTCCAGAAGGCAGTTTTAACGCAAAGTAAACGCTTGTCAACATGTGTCTTGAAGCTGCTAAAGTTGTCTCACAATACCGCGTAACTAACAAAATGTAGTCAACGGCAGAGTTCCAATACCGCGTAAGTGACATGGCCGAATGTCTACGGCCATGATCATCCATTTTCACTTGGTTACAAATTAGTTAAGCTATTTCATAGCCATGCACCACTTTTCAAGACTATTGCGTTATTTTTACGGTTTTTATTCGGTTTTTTCCTTCTCCTGTAAAATTTACATTTTGTCAGTTACGCGGTATTGGTTCTTAAGCGACGATATTATATTATATAAAAAGTGTGTTAATAACGGATGTACTCCGATAAGTAAGTTTTTAATTTGTTATAGGGGCTCTTGAATCTCAGGAGGAACAACTTATACATTAGCGCAACATAATCTGCTTGGCTCATTACCCAGTTTTTTTGCATTGCATTTAATGCATATGGATTTTATGTATTTTAACACGTTTCAATTGAGCATAGTTAAAATTTGGATTATAAAATAATGGAATGCTAAGCTAACATACTATTACTGCGTACTAAATCAATACACTCTCGTTGTTCGTTAATTCTCTGATATTTAAATGAATGTGTACATAAACATTATTTTAATAAATACAGGAAACGAATATACAGATTAGCCTATCAAGTTTTCTGTGCATAAGAAGCTACTTTAATCTTACCTGTCCTCGATTCACTCAGAAGTTACTGTCATAACATTATAGTCCTGGCATTATGTCCATCTAGAGAAACTACACTTTCCAATGGTGAAATAATAATTAATTATACAAATCGGTTAATTTAGCTTCCGATATTACTTCATACAAACACAGAAACATTCTCTGTAGGCTATTTTTCATAGCTTTCGATTGTTGTTGTCCAAGGCCCCTTATAGACGAAGTCATTTGTTTTTTATTTCATTACTCGGTCTTAGATGGCAGTTATTTTAATTTTAAAACTCATTTATCTCATTAAATATCAGTCCTATCAACATTTTTCAAAGAATAAAACTTATCGGAAATGATTTTTAAAGAAATTTTTGTCACGTAACATTTTTCACAAAAATCAATAATAAGCGAGACATTTCGTTTTATTTAATTCAGGTCCCCTTACAACCCCCCTTTTAAACAACGTATTTTGAATGCCATATAGCCTAAAATCTAAGTTACAACGAACTTAATTTATATTCCAATTTTCATCGAATTCCGTTCAGCCATTATTGCGTGAAAAGGTAACAAACATCCAGACAGACATACAAACAAAAATTTCAAAAAAGCGATTTTCGGTTTCAGGGTGGTTAATTATATATGTTAGGACCAATTATTTTTGGAAAATCGAAAATTACTAGAAAAATTTCGGCTACAGATTTATTATTAGTATAGATTAAATGTAATACACTGCTCTCTTAAATTGACCGAACGTATTGGGAATTAAATAAATAGCTTTCCCTAAACATTTTACGCTGTTTCATATAGGCCTAAAACAAATCTCGAAAAGGAAGCAAAAACGAGGAAAACTGTATTAAACTTTTCGGTTTGAAATGCCTCAAAGAATAACCCCCTGAAATTAATGACATTACTTACAGTTCACTATCTATATCGAGGCGGGGTATCAAGATACACAAATCCAGGTGTGGTAGGCATTACCTTTCATTATTCGATACGGGTGGTATGTAACATGGGATGAGCAGAAAGGAGCTGGTTTGACGAGGACGTTACTTCCGACCTGTAAACAGACAGGTGTGCCAACCAAACAGCAACATCTACCTCATTATGCTAACACTATAAAACTCGCCTTTGTGTTGCACGCCTGAAGAAAAGGAAAACCGACGTTCGGAGCATATTTATAGCAAAATGGTAAAATACAACATTGCCTTCCACTGCGAGGAGATACATAATACAAACACATAATCAAAAATCTTGTTACAACCTCAAAAACACGTTCGCTAGAATGAAATCCGCTTAAGACTGCATGTGAAGGCCCCGTCGAGCTTTGCGCACGCTATTATAACCCTAAGTTGGGTAAGATTAGTTTCACTAAACGCCACGGGTGGTGATACAGTATCCACGTCTACAACAATGGCCTACAATGATGCGTGTTTACGTTGCCGGAGAATAACACTATCCAATTATCACAGGAGCTACAATACAAAAAGTGTGCCCTTCCCTTTCCCCCCACCTGCCAATAATAATTCCTCGAAAGATAGCTTTTATGAACTCCCCTGCTACATTATCCAGAGCCATCCTTTACGACGATGCAAATGATGAAAATGATGGAGTTCACGGATAGGTGGCTCCGAATGGTAAATTAAAGGCTACTGCATTATAAGAGTTGGGACTCGCATATTAGTAGAAGTTGTGTATAATGGAACTTCTCAAAAACGTTTAGCCAAATGTTTTCATCCCACCCTCCCCGGTAGCTTCCCTTGTGCTCGAGATGGGTATGAATACTGCCAGCAAATGGGGGAAAGTGCTGCCTCTTTGTCTTCTTGCTGAAGAGGGAACACGAGGGGAGGGAGAGACGTCTATAGTTTATGGACGTCACAGCGATACTAACTAAGGAAGGGCCGATATGGGAATAGAGTTGTTTAAATACTGCACCCCACGAGTCTGATTTAACTCCCCTAGCTCCCCATAGCTACTCCCAGTTCATTCCCATAATCACTGGAGAGTTTATTATAACTATTAATTTATCGTGGGGTCTTTCATACTCGGTGGTCTAGGTCTAGGAGGTGCCGTATGTGCTACCGAGTTTGATATTCTCCTTCAAAACAAGCCAAGAAAGATTAAGGGCCGTATTCTATAATCTTTTCGCTGTAAGAAAAATCCTAATGTAAACAATAGCACGTGACTGAAGTGAGGCTTCATTGGCCGCTGTTGGGCGCCATAGATTCTCAGTACGTGTTCCCGCCTACTGTTGTACATTCTGTTTCATGTTAAACGTTTCCCGTTACTCGTCAAGTAGGCCTAACCTCACTACTATGCATTCGTTTGCTTAGGAAACATTTACTTTATAATTACTCTAATTAAAACTCACTTAACCTATTATATACATTTAAGACTATTTGTTTTTCACCGCTTTTCAGAGGGTTTCCACTCCTATGTTTAATAACCACACACACCGAGGATGCAGAAGACATACTTCAGTACCACGTGGTAACGTGACGCCAGCTTGTTACAAGAACAGACAAGCCTACCTCGGTATTACTGTTGGTATTCATCCGCGTTCATAGTACGTAACAAAATATACTGGGTGTTCAGTTCAAAGTGTGTCATGGCTCGCTGTATGCCGTCATGTGGCTAGCCGATGAGCCTAGAGAATGCAATCTTCCTACACTTCCGCAGAGGTGTATAACCTATGAGGCAGAGAAGTTGCCTAGCAAGTACGGCGTTCATTCTGAAGAGTACGTACCGATACGTACGGTAACGCCGGTAGTGGCAGGAATGTGAACTGTTTGGAAACACGTACTGTCGGGATATGGGGAGAGGGTTAAGACGATTACTTACGTATTTGTTGACATTAACTTCGACGGTCAACATGGACACGGAGCATTTGATTTGTGTTGTGGAATGTTACTGTACGCAACCGATGATAACAAATACCCTGCGTACGACTTGTCGGCGCAAAACACAGTTCGAAAGAGGTTATGGTAGCACACAGACCGTACAGACCGCCATCTGTTGCTACGACGTTCAAATTATACCATACACGTTCTCAAGTTCAGATTGAAGAACGCCTTAAATAATAGACAACTTCTCTAACATATAAACTGAAACTCGCTTCAAATCGGTGACCCAACAACAGTGACGTCATGACACATTTTGAAATGAACACCCACGAGTGGGGCTACTTCCGTCATTGACTTCTATTAGAATGTGGTGCCCACAAGTGGCGTGGTAACACGTTAAAGTACAGAGTGTCCAACATGCCCGACTGTCCAACAGACCCTAGTTTACCCTACATAAAAATCGAAATAATTTTGAATTGTATTCTCATAGTTATGAAAAAAAAGGAATGAATTCTTTAAGATTTTTTTAACCAAAATGCAACACTGCTACAGTATTTAATCACAGTACTAATTTAGGCCCAAGAATATATAACAAATTTATATTTAAATATCATAATCTTGTCAATTCTACTAGTTCTAGTATTAAATTTAAAAAGTTATGTATGGATTTTATAAAAATTGAAAAATTGTAAATTTAAATTTATATATTCTTATAGCGTAGTATACATAAGACAAATTGTATTACATACTTCTTAATTCCAATTCAGATATCCGCCCCTGAGCACGAGTCTACTCTTTCAGGGGCGAGCTAAAGTTTTTCTGTATAAATTATATTTTATGTTACAATTATTAGCAAAATAAATAAATAAACATCGCAATGCCCAAGGTTCAGCACGAAGGCATTGAATTCATACAAAGTGAGATTTAACTAAAGGCTACGTATTGCTCCTTAACTCACTACGATTGATTGATTGATTGATTGATTGATTGATTGATTGATTGATTGATTGATTGATTGATTTATTGATTGATTGACTGGTTTATTCTATACATAACCGTATACAGTACATAGATGTACACGTCAGATCCTAATTAGACACTTTCCACTCTGTATTACCTATATAGATTGGTCTCCATAAACGTTTCATCAGAGAAAGAAACGAGTTGCTTACTTCTGGACAAATATTTTATTACTGATACTTATAAAAACATTTATCGACCTAACAGTGACTTGTCAACATTAAAGCGGCACTAGTCGTTTGACAAATAGTTTGCTTTTGTATAAAAATTACTACAATGTGTTAAAAAATGTGCCTTTATACATTTTAAGTTTAATTAAAGCCATATAAATATATAGTATTGTGTGTAAACTTAATTTTTCCCTAGACATTGTGGAAATGTACATTCTGAGAAACCTTTTCTTACCAAGATTAATTTAAATCCAATACGACGATAGAAAAATTCGGTGTCCCTTTCTTGAAGAACTTTATGTCACTATCGTACTATAAAAAAGAGTGCGTTATATGGCAGTAAACATTTTTGATAGACTGCCTCTTGATATAAAAAATCAAACTCAAAATATAAGGTTATTTAGGGGCAAATTAAAGAAGTGCCTAATTTCTCACGCCTTCTATTCTGTAGATGAATTTATGATATTCAACAACACTGCATGAATATTTCTGTCTTATATTAAGTATCGATACCAGTAGCGGCCAGTGATCGAAATCCTCGGTGAGGCCAGATGCAAATAGTTTAATTGCCTCCGATAGGAAATGTTTATGATATTAATTATTATTGTTATTATATTATTAATATCATTATTACTGTATTATTATTATTATTAGTCTATTCTTATTATTATCAATGAAAAATAATAATTTCACTCACCAAATAAGCTGTTATGCTCTGAGTTTCAGTGATTGTTTCAGTGTGATGAAGCAACCCATATGTGTTGAAATTCCCCTTTCTTTCTTTCTTTTTTTTTTTTTTTTTTTTTTTTTTGACAGCAACAAACAAGGCCAAGAGAAGTTTATTTTGCATCACATTACCACATAACTATTTATGTTGCCCATACCAGGATGCAATAGAAACTCGCGTTTTAAGATTATGTGTGAGAAAAATTATCCGCGATGTCGTAGGTACCTCGGTAGTCTCTCTTTTTATTTAAAACTTCCTTTCTTTCAGTATTATTTCTTCTCAAAAAAGGACACTCTAACAATGAATTAACTGCACCAGCATTACTTCTCTCATTTGTTTCTGTTTATATTTTCCCGAAATACATAACAACATTGGCCCAGATTCACTACTGTACTACACCCTCGCTTATATGTCATAAACTGAGACATAAGAGGAGAGAATGGTGTGGGTCTCTGCCTGCCAAAGAGCTGGAATTTTGTTATTAATGGCCTAGTTAGGAAGACAAGTCACCACTGCTATTCCCACCCCACTCTACCCTTGAGGCCGGCCCATGGATGGGATGAGTGAAACCTGACCAGGCCAGCCGAAATGTGCCTCAGCTACAACGTTTTAAGCGCAAACTCAAAGCCCGCGAAAGGACATGAAATGCATTAAGAAGACCCGGCACGAACGATTCTGGCCTCAGGAACAAATTTTACTGCAAAACAGGTCTATATACATCACAAGCCAGACCCGGCACGAGCGATCCCGGCCTCAGGAAAAAAATTTACTGAAAAACAGGTCTATATACAACAAAGTTTTCAAATGCTTCTACAGCGAAATATGCTTCCTTTCAAATAACTAATACATTATATGAAAACACAAAATTTGATTTCAGTTAAGCCAAGTGACTGAGGCCCGGCCTCACTTGCCTCAGTCGATCAGCCGCCACTGATCGATACTAACCCTTGTGTTGTATTAGTAGGCCTATATATTTTGCATAATTTCAACTACTACACTGTAACTGTAAATAAGACTTTGTAGTACTATTAAGATTTTTTTTTTTTTTTACATTTTTCACATTGCAGCTGTGAAGCGGTATACAAATACCATGGAATGTAAATAAATACAATATAATACAATACAATACTAGTTCTAAAGGCTCCCTTCAAGCCGCAGTAATATGTTCAGAATATGGTGAGTTTTAAAATTTCTCTTTCAACAGCCTGATTTCACACTATCGTTGGGTATTTGACAAATAAAGTAATGTGTCTATAATGTCATAATATACAACTAAACTCTTTGGTATATTATCTTCCAATTTTAATTTAAAATTCAAACTTTAAGAGTAACTACTCAAAATGTGGGCTCTACATTGCCCATCGGAGGAAGAAACAACTGAGAGTGACTTTTTTTTATTTTATATTATTTTAAAACTTCTACTTATTTTTGCATTGAAATTGCTTCACAAAATATATTCCCATTCTAATAATCAGAAGTTGCAACAAATCATATTTTGTCCAGCACATTTCATTTTACATTTTCTGTATTACAAATTTGTTTCAAGGGACACTATACCATTTTATTAGTTGCTGCTCAATGAAATATGACAATCGAAGTTTCAATGTAGTTGTGTTTATTTAAAGACGCTGTCTCAACTACAGAGATTACTGAGCTTCGAAACTAAGCGTAGTCGTGGGCGAGAAATTATGTAAAATGTTTACCTGGAGCCCTATCAAGTACAGAATTATTTTACATACGGTAAACCTGTGATATGCAATTTCCAAATTTAATGTCCTTCGGAAAATACTGTAGGCCTACTAAGAGTTTTATCGTCCTCAAAATTTCATCGTCGTCGATAGGGTTTCAACCTTAGAACCTCTGAGCCATGGACTAGCGTGGCAAGCACTACGCCAATGAGGATGGCTGAACAAAAGAGAACGTCAATTTATTATGGTGGATAGTATTTAGTACAAAGCATATTGAACTCTAATTTGCGGTTTCTATGATATTTCTATCTCAGAGATAACATTGTTATTATAACCCATGTTCAAAACACTTTTCTTCCCTTTAGTCCTGTTCTCAGATAATTAAAAAAAATTTCTTTCACCTTCAATACAAATTACATGATAATACCTTCATTTGTTATTGTAATCATCTCTGTGCACAAAATATTGTTGAGAAGGTAGTAGTCCTTTGTTTCTGTGCTATTTTCAAAGAGTTAATCATAATACTGATGAACTGATGGCATAAACATAACCAAACACACATCATTTACGTTTTATTATTAAACGTGAGCTCGTACCGCACTGAAAACATCAGCGTGATACCCTATTTTCTCATTCTTAGTTCAGGATAAGAGAATAATATGTTCAGTGGCGTGCGTTTATACGCTTATAGAATAGCAGTCTCGGCGAAGTTGAAGAAACTTCCCTCAGGCGTCGAGTAATTAGTGGAAACAAGAATTAAATCCAAAGTTAAGTAATTTATTTCCAAATGATGTTCTGCACAGTGTTACTTGATAATGTACTTCTGCTAACAAAAATAAACAAGAAACTTCCTATTACTCAAGATTATTATCAAGTTATTATTACATCTAAAGATATTATTGTACGGGAATATTTCTGTAGTACAACATGGGGGTACATTTTTAGAAATATCTGAGTCACTGGTTGGGTCGCGATAATACATAATGAGCAATGCACATAAACTGATTTTACATATTGTTTAAAATATACAGAAAAAAATAAGATATTAATAATTCTAATCAACAACTTATGTCTAATATTACTAGATCTGGGACTTCAGCGAAAATTTCTTTTGTTTTTTCAGATATTAATAATATTATTTATTTATTTGTGTGTTTATCTATCTATCTATCTATCTATCTATCTATCTATCTATCTATCTATCTATCTATCTATCTATCTATCTATCTATCTATCTATCTATCTATCTATCTATCTATCTATCTATCTATCTATCTATCTATCTATCTATCTATCTATCTATCTATCTATCTATCTATCTATCTATCTATCTATCTATCTATCTATCTATCTATCTATCTATCTATCTATCTATCTATCTATCTATCTATCTATCTATCTATCTATCTATCTATCTATCTATCTATCTATCTATCTATCTATCTATCTATCTATCTATCTATCTATCTATCTATCTATCTATCTATCTATCTATCTATCTATCTATCTATCTATCTATCTATCTATCTATCTATCTATCTATCTATCTATCTATCTATCTATCTATCTATCTATCTATCTATCTATCTATCTATCTATCTATCTATCTATCTATCTATCTATCTATCTATCTATCTATCTATCTATCTATCTATCTATCTATCTATCTATCTATCTATCTATCTATCTATCTATCTATCTATCTATCTATCTATCTATCTATCTATCTATCTATCTATCTATCTATCTATCTATCTATCTATCTATCTATCTATCTATCTATCTATCTATCTATCTATCTATCTATCTATCTATCTATCTATCTATCTATCTATCTATCTATCTATCTATCTATCTATCTATCTATCTATCTATCTATCTATCTATCTATCTATCTATCTATCTATCTATCTATCTATCTATCTATCTATCTATCTATCTATCTATCTATCTATCTATCTATCTATCTATCTATCTATCTATCTATCTATCTATCTATCTATCTATCTATCTATCTATCTATCTATCTATCTATCTATCTATCTATCTATCTATCTATCTATCTATCTATCTATCTATCTATCTATCTATCTATCTATCTATCTATCTATCTATCTATCTATCTATCTATCTATCTATCTATCTATCTATCTATCTATCTATCTATCTATCTATCTATCTATCTATCTATCTATCTATCTATCTATCTATCTATCTATCTATCTATCTATCTATCTATCTATCTATCTATCTATCTATCTATCTATCTATCTATCTATCTATCTATCTATCTATCTATCTATCTATCTATCTATCTATCTATCTATCTATCTATCTATCTATCTATCTATCTATCTATCTATCTATCTATCTGTCTATCTATCTATCTACCTATCTACCTATCTACCTATCTACCTACCTACCTACCTATTTATTTATTTATTTATTTTATTTATTTATTTAGAATATTAACGTGCAAAACAACAGCACAAGGCAATTACAGTTTAGCACGATACAAAACAGAACAAAACAGAAGAAATTATGATGAGAATGAATGATAGAAATGGCAGTGAGATGGAATACAATCAATATAATAGTGATCAATAATCTTTGACCAAATGCACCAAAATAAATAGCAATATCTGACAATAATAACAAGTAAGGATATATTATGATAAACTCAAAAAGTATTATACTACATATTAAATGGATCCAAGCTTAATCCATGAAAATTAGCATATTTTATACATCTGCAGACCGGAGAGAGTGATTTTGAATTTCTATTATAAAAAATGTTATGAAATCTTAAACCCTTAGCAGGAATACGAAGACTGATATTACTTATGAATGATTCACAATCAATATCACCCTTAATGACTTTACAAAAAAATAAATAATCAAGATCTTGACGTCTGGCAAATAAACTACAGCAGTTAAAATATTTACAGTTAATCTCATATATATAGTCATCGGAATTTGGTAAAAATCTATAAGAACACAAGGAAATAAATTTTCTTTGAATATTCTCCAATTTAGCCGAGTCAGTGGAAGTAATGGAGTTCCATACAACAGATGCATATTCAAGCTTGGATCTAACCAATGTATAGTATAAAATTAATAGACACATCGGAGTAGAAAAAGAATCCTAAGTTATAGATCTAATTAGACCAAGCATTCTTAATGAATGGGTATAAATATATTGCACATGATCATGAAATATAATTTTGAATCAAGTATGACACCAAGATCTCTAATACTATTTTTCTGAGTAAAATGTTATTATTATTATTATTATTGTTATAATAATAATAACAATAATAATAATAATAATAATAATAATAATAATAATAATAATAATAATAATAATATAATAAAATCGACACTAAACAACATGAAAATAATACCATAATAGAAAAAAAAGAAAGTAAAATGCATTTCAATATAGGCCTAGTGAAAGCAACTCATTTAGTGCAAATGGTTAATATGGAAAAATGTAAGGAAGAATACATCAAAATTGAATGTAATAAAGTGATAATACAAAAGAAAAGAAATACGAAAATTAAATAAAATTCACAATAAAAAGGCTATGATAAAGAGAACAAAAAGGGGGAAAGGAAGGAAAAAGAATTATATGGCCTATATTTTTACAAAACTGTGGCAGAGAAATGGCTTATAACTGAAAGGAATCTAATTCAAAAAGTGCAATTTTAATTAATTTTTGAAACTAGACAATGTCCGACATAATGATTTTTGATAAAGTTTCACAGTACTCTGATCGTCCACCTCTGCTTCGGCATGTGGACGTGAAGCCAGCAGCCAGCTGTTCGGTCATGATCCTTCATGGGCTATCGTGTCTCGGATTATTTTTATTTACAGTAGACTAAAAAAATCTCTCTGAGTTATTAGCGTATATTTCACAGTTTTAGTGCCAAAAATGCCTATTTTTCTATTATCGTACAACTTACAGATAGCTTTTAAAGAATCTCGCATAAGCTCGCCATCGGTCCCTATCCTGCCCAAGATCACTCCAGTCCCTACCATCATAGGCCTATTCCATTTCCTCAAATCCATTTTAATATTATCCTCCCATCTACGTCTCGGCCTCCCTAAAAGTATTTTTTTTCTCCGGTCTCCCAATTAACACTCTATATGCTTTTCTGCCTTCGCCCATACGTGCTACATGCCTTGTTCATTTCTAACGTCTGGATTTAATGTTTCTAATTATGTCAGGTGAAGAATAAAATGCATGCAGTTCTACGCTGTGCAACTTTCACCATTCTCCTGTAACTTCATCCCTCTTAGCCGCAAATATTATATTTTCTTAAGCACCTTATTCTGAAATTTGGGGATAAGAGGGATGAAGTTACAGGAGAATGGAGAAAGTTACACAACACAGATCTGCACGCATTGTATTCGTCACCTGACATAATTAGGAACATTAAACCCAGACGTTTGAGATGGGCAGGGCATGTAGCACGTATGGGCGAATCCAGAAATGCATATAGAGTGTTAGTTGGGAGGCCGGAAGGAAAAAGACCTTTGGGGAGGCCGAGACGTAGATGGGAAGATAACATTAAAATGTATTTGAGGGAGGTGGGATATGATGGTAGAGACTGGATTAATCTTGCTCAGGATAGGGACCAATGGCGGGCTTATGCGAGGGCGGTAATGAACCTCCGGGTACCTTAAAAGCCAGTAAGTAAGTACATTATTCTTAAACATCCTTAACCTCCGTTACTCTCTCAAAGTGAGAGTCCAAGTTTCACAACCATACAGAACAATAAATGGTTACCAAAATTAAATCACAAATTCTATTTTGTAATTTGTTAATATTGAAGCATATAAAGAAATAAGCATTTGAAATGTGGATATGGAGAAGAATGGAGCTTGTGAAGTGGACACAAAGAATAAGAAATGAAGCTGTGTTGCAAAGAGTGGGTGGAGAAAGAATTATGCTGAAACTGATCAGGAAGAGGAAGAGGAATTGGTTGGGTCACTGACTGAGTAGAAACTGCATACTGAAGGATGCACTGGAAGGAATGGTGAACGGGAGAAGAGTTCGGGGCAGAAGAAGATATCAGATGGTAGATGACATTAATATACTATGTATTTGGATCATATGAGGAGACAAAGAAGAAGGCAGAAAATAGGAAAGATTGGAGAAAGCTGAGTTTGCAGTGAAAGACCTACCCTTGAGCAGAACACTGAATGAATGAATGAATGAATGAATAAATGAATGAATGAATGAATGAATGAATGAATGAATGAACAATAATGAAACAACAGACTTCAGGTGTCCAAAGTGAAGACGGGTACATAAGGAACACTCTGTCAAATTTATAAGTATACGCTGTTAAAATTTTATCATAAAAATCGTAATAAGTTTGTATTACAGATACACAATTATGACACAAGACGAAATATTAATTCAACTTTAGTAGAACCTAAATGTCTCACATCTGCTGGTCTAAAGCATAGCATAAATTTTGGCCCTCGGTTGTACAATGCTTTAACTAAATTACACCCAGAACTTCTAACATGTAACCCACTAACATATAACAAGAAAATTAGAAACGTGTTAATATCTTCAGTTTAACTAAATAAATTTATAGCCTATGTGTATGAATTAATCAACCTATATTATATTTGTATTCTATAATTTTGAAATATATATTAGTCCTACTTTTCACGTGCGATATTATTCTTCTCTAGTGTTAATATTATATTATATAATTCCATTGCCGCTGTAATTATATTTTAGTTCCTATTTTATTTTACTTATTTATTATTATTATTTTTTATTTTTATTTTAATATTATATCTGAACTGCGACCGAGCACGAGCGCTGCTCATTCGGTCTCAAATTTTGTTAATACTACTGTATCTTCTTTTTATATTGCTTGTATTATTTTATTTCTATTACTCTTGTTTGTTTTGTAATTATATTCTTCTTTATTCTGTATATTTAAATTTAAATAAATAAATAAACTTGATTTACCGAGTTTTCCAAGACAGGTCATTAAGATTTCTAAATTTCCTGTTCAAGTGATGATGATGATGATGATGATGGTGATGATGATGACGGTGATGATGATGATGATGATGATGATGAAAAATACCATTTTATATAAACATTAATATCATAATTTAATGCACGGGAGGGGGCATGTATCTCTTATTTCTCTCCGTCAAAATCCCTTGACACACACGATACAAATGTTGTCACCTCTATAATATTTTCACTGTAAGAAAAATCTTAATACAAACAATAGCATGTGACTGAAGTGAGGCTTCATTGGCCATTGTTTGGCGCCATAGATTCTCAGTACGTGTTCCCGCCTACTGTTGTACATTCTGTTTCATGTTAAACATTTCCCGTTACTCGTCAAGTAGGCCTCACTACTATGCATTCGTTTGCTTAGGAAATATTTACTTTATAATTACTCTAATTAAAAACTCACAGAACTTATTATATACATTTAAGACTATTTGTTTATCTCCGCTTTTGAGAGGGTTTCCACTCTTACGATTAATAACCACACACAACGAGGATCCAGAAGCCATACTTCAGTACCACGTGCTAACGTGAACGACAAGTTCAAGGGACGCCAGCTTGTTACAAGAACAGACTACCTCGGTATTACTGTTTGTATTCATCCGCGTTCATAGTACATAACAAAATATAAAAGTAGCTTTTCTTTTACATAGCGTTTTACATATGAGTGAAGTTATATGTTTCATTGTATTTAGTAACTAGAATTCAATTTTTTATTTTCAAATAATACAAGATGATAGTTTCCAAATACAGACTATATTTTCCTGCGTCATGCGAGTGTTTCGACTGTGAGCCAATCACGGGTATGACAGCCACGTGCTTGTGTTTACATTAGGATTTTTCTTACAGCGAAAACAGTATAACTTCTACTTGAAAGGCGTGTTGCATACAGCTGTTTTGGTAGGCTCAAATGTCAAACTTAGTGGTCAACGTGCATACTAGATAAGGATATGATATCTACGTTAATGGTTCCATATTAATAGGTACGAAACACGAGTACGTGCAATAAGCGACTCTACTGGACTTGCTTACATGTTTTCATTTGTTTAAAAGCCTGCAAGTTACTGTGTCGGCTTGCTGAGTTAACATCGAAATACACAATAGCAGTAAATGAACTTCAGCATGCGACTTACCATTCAAGACTAATTTTATGATTGGAGAATACGATTAACAGCTTCTATGTTTCAGGTGTCCTGCGGTGGCTGAGCGGTCAGACCTTCGAGTACCAGTCAGGCCTGGGATTTTTAATTGAGGAAACCTTAGTGACACTTGTGGAGGACCAGGGGCCTGTTTTTCAAACCTCATGGACTAGTAATACTAGTCTGTACAGTAGTAATATTAGTTTATTTTACAAGTCTGTGTTTCTAGAAACTACAAGGGTAAAGTAGTAGTTACCAGTTCACAGACTAGTAATATTGGTCGATTTCACCAGTTCATAAATGATTCTGTTTCTCAAAATGCTAATCTAGTTGATTATACTAGTATTCAACAGGAATATTGCTACAAGACTCTAAAGACTGGTGATTCCTATATTATCAGTTACCAGTGACAACCTTTCTCAGATAATAAAACAAAATATTGCGGTTATGTGGTTTCGTGATTCTGATTGAAGTGATGAAGTTATTATGAGAAGAGCTAAAACTATATAGAGAAAGAACAAATATTATTCCTTTAAAGGAGCATTGTTTAAATATAATGAAAAGTTTAGGTAAAGTGCTGAAAAGCTTGAAGAGTTGTTAAATGTAGTGGGACCTGTCATAACAAGGCAAACAAATAGAAGTCATACATTATCAGCAAAGCTTCAAATACAAATTGCTCTACAAATCGGGATGTTGATTATTTTCCAATGCCATCAGGTCTTTCTGTCCTAGACCAGCAAAACTTGCAGAATTCTTTACTAATAATTTAATACCAATTCATCAACTGCAGTAATTTTTAAGTCAATAATTTTTAAGTCAGTAATTTTTGCTGACTCTCCTCCTCCACTGCCAGTTCTTCTGATATTGTTAGCTTTAGCCTACAAATTAAATATAGAACGACAATAATAATTATGAATATATCAAATTTAAAACTAAAAAAAAAGCGAATTTTTCATCAAGTCATAAGTGACATTCATGTCGGAAGTAGATCCACTAGTGAATTTGAATTGGTACTTATCGAAGTTGCTTTCTTAATGTTGGGCCAGTAACTGTCCCTAACGTATGCATAATCTTTGTTCTGAGGCATCCGTTCCCTAGCCTCACACATTACAAAATTTCTTGTCATTTCGTTTACTTCATCATTTTTTGTTAATATGCTTTAAAAAGCACCGAATAGTGTATCCTTTGATTTATTAATCATATTGAGTATAGTTAATTTGCTTTTAATTGATGGAATTTCAACCGAAAAGAGAAATCAAAACCAAAACAAACAACTTAGCTTTCTAACCTCAAATCACAATATCTACCAATGACTATAAACAAAAGAACTCAATCAGCTGACTAGTGAAACAGATCATGTGACTAGTGAAAAATTGTCACAAGTTACTAGACTGGTAAAACAGTTTGAGAAACAGAATCTACTAGAGCTGGTGAAATATACTCTGGTAACTAGTAACTGGTGAACTACTAAACTAGTATTTTTTAGAAACAGGCCCCAGGTCGCAGTTGGGATTTTTCTCGGGCGGGATTGTCCCATTTTTCCCATATTAGGCATCTACATCATTCCGTAACATTCCACCCGGGTTCGATCCCCGGCGCCGGAGCGAATTTTTCTCCGGAAATATTAATTGTAATTTTTTTATTTATTTATCTAAACCAGGCCTGCACAAGGTTTGCGTTCTCCGATCCAGCTCACAGCTCATGAGCGGAATGCACATATTAGCTGCGCCCTATATAAGGGTGGACTGGAAGATGGGGTGAGTCAACACCTGTGGAGTAACGGTTAGCTCGTTATCTGGTTGAGGTTTTTTTTCCGGGGTTTTCCCTCAACCCAATATGTGCAAATGCTGGGTAACTTTCAGTGCTGGACCCCGGACTCATTTCACCGACATTATTACCTTCATCTCATTCAGACGCTAAGTAATCTGAGATGTTGGTAAAGCGTCGTAAAATAACCTACTAAAAAAAACAAGAAGGGGGTGATCTCGTACAAAATATACACAAAAGGAAATACTATTACGAGTGTTTATGAAATGAATTCCCGTTCAGTGTTTGCAAAACTATCTTGGACTATTATTAATTAATAAAGAAGTATTTATTTTACAGAAATAATAGAAATTCTATAGCTACTTAAATGTACAATATCATTGTGTTATATTTTTATTTATCAGTACATCAAAACGAGGTTTTATGCTGTTGGCAGCTGAAAGGAACAGTAGCCTACTGATCGTAATGAAACATCAGTTACAGATGTTCGATGTCTACCTTTTGCTCACAAATATAAATGTTGAGTCAAACATAGCAATAATTTTCACAGCCAGCCTGTGTAGTCGTGGATATTATTGCTAATGTTTAGTCTTGTAAAACTCAACCAGGCTAGTAGTATTATTCAAACGATCTTTAGCCCTTAGGTCACATTGAAGATCAATAAGTTCGAGCTGTAAATCGTTAAATGCTAAATGTTATGTTCCGTCTTTTAGATTCCTCCATACTGTACTGTAGCAGTAGGTAAGCAACGTGAAACAGTTACTGAGAATAGGCCTACACACTGCACTCCACTAGATAACTGAGTAGTCGTTTCCCTCTCCTCTACCTATAGCAAGTCTATGTCATTCTGACGTATCTTCCTCTCCGTTTCGGCGAGCGGAAAACACGGCTCTCCATCTCCGAAGGAGCGCGCGCGCGCTCGTTGAGCGCCGTTTGTGCAGGTATGATCAAAACGATAACAGCTCCCTGTATTAACAGGTTGCCACAAAGACTGAGCATATTGTGCAATAGGCAGTTGGAAGTATAAATTATATATATATATATATATATATGTATGTTTAAGTTGAAGGGAGTCTTGCAACAACAAGAAGAAATGACTAAATAAATAAGTAGCTACTAATTAATTAGTTGAAGATCATTGTTGACCGTAGAGATGGTTGCGGAGTATAAATATTGATCCTCTCAGAGCTGCAAGAACGATGTCATCAATTGCCTTCCTCTGTAGGCCGAAACGTTGCCAGGTCTGGAAGAAGAAACCGGGAATAGTTCCGCGCGCTCCAACCATAAGGCCTATTACTTCAATTTGTTGTAGACCGTATTTGTCCATGAAATATGGAACGGTACGTACATAGATGTCGTTTTTTTCCCTATTTACATCTTCAGGTTGGCTCTTTTGTTTTTCAAATCTAACGGTGGGGTCGATGATGTAGCCATTGTTGTTATTTGGCGGGATGGCAATCATGTCTATTTTTTTAGTTGATTATTTAACGACGCTGTATCAACTACTAGGTTATTTAGCGTCGATGAGATTGGTGATAGCGAGATGATATTTGGCGAGATGAGGCCGAGGATTCCCCAGAGATTACCTTGTATTCACATTACGGTTGGGGAAAACCTCGGAAAAAACCCAACCAGGTAATCAGCCCAAGCGGGGATCGAACCCACGCCCGAACGCAACTTCAGACCAGCAGGCAAGCGCCTTAACCGACTGAGCCACTCCGGTGGCTAATCATGTCTATTCTTCTTGTACTGCCATTGTCTGCCAGTCCGTGAACTTCTTCGAACACTTGAAAATTTATTGATCTAAACTGTTCGGCGATCATCGAACGAATTCTATGGTGTCGTGAGTTACGGAGTACTTCACCGTGCGGACAAGAGCCCAGGACATGTGCAAGTGTTTCTGGCTCTCTGTGGCATCGCCGACAGAGGATGTTGTCCCGAGTCCTGCCCGGAAGGGAACGTACGGAAGACACGTGTGCAGTCATTTTAATAGCTTCGCGCCACTCCCTAGAGGTTAGGCCTTCACGATGTCGTATCGAGGAATTCGCCGGAGTAAACTCGCTGTATAGCTCTACGCCAACACCTTTCTGAGGTAGCTTAGCCCACGCCTCTAATTCCTTTTCTCGCAGTTTTTTTCTCATACAGATATTATTCTGTAGGACAAATTAATAAATCCATAATAAAAAAGGTTAATACAATTTTGCTCGTTCTTACTTTCCTTTCTAGAAAAAAAATATTTTTTATGAAACATTTCTTAGCGTTTTCTGGGAAAACTATTGAATTAATTCCCGATATGCTCAGTCAATTTGAGAGAGAAATGTATTATGATTGATGACTATTATACTTTTACTACGTCATACTACTTTTCACCAATAAAACTGTACGAAATGACGTGTTTCAACCAATAATGGCTGTTTATCTCTACAATTTTATCACTTCCCTAGTATTTGTTTATTTTTATCACTTCCCTATTATTTGTTTTTATCACTTCCCTAGCATTTGTTTATTTGCTTGCCAACATTTCAAAAATGATTATTCTTTATGGTACTAAAAACATGCTTTGCGATCGTCATTTCTTTCCGGCATAGATTCGATTGAAAATGGCGGCTCCGTTCAAACGTTTTGGTGAAGATAACATTACTGAAATACAATTTTAATAAGTCAATTAATATCTATTTTATTGTATTAGAGTACTTTATTTCTTCTAATTTTTATATACTTTCTTCTGTTTTTATCACGTTCCTATCATTTGTTTCTTTGTTTCCCAACATCTCAAACTGAAAATTCTTTATGGTACTATAAAACATACTTTGCGATCGTCATTTCTTTACCACATATAGGCCTAGTCAACTGAAAATGGTTGCTCCTTCAAACATTTTGTGAAGCTAACATTAGGCTAGTGAAATAAAATTTTTGTATGTCAATTAATATTTTATTGTATTAGAGTATTTTATTTCTTCTAATCTTTATATACTTTCTTCTAATCGTGCAATAGTCAATTAAATCCCACTCGAGTTCTGATTTTCTCTAGACAAATCAAAACCTCTAGTGAGATTTACTGTTGATAAATGATTGAGAGAGGGAGGGGGTATTAAACGGTAAGTGTACAACTTTAAGCCATTATTTATTTGTTCTGTAGTGATTGTGGAGTATGGCGGAATGATGATAATGGTGAGAGGAAACGGGCTCATGTGAGGAGAGCCAATGAACCTCCGGTTCCTTAAAAGCCGTAAGTAATAATAATAATAATAATAATAATAATAATAATAATAATAATAATAATTTATTTATTTAATCTGGCAGAGCTAAGGCCAGTAGGCCTTCTCTTCCACCCAGCCAGACTCTAATTCTAATAGAATACAATTGGTTACATAGTTATTACATTAATATCTAGATCATAAAACAACACGAAAGTAAATAATGAAAGTTGTATAAGTAATGTTAGTGTGACAATAATAAACATTGGTAAGAAATAGTTATAATAATAATAATAATAATAATAATAATAATAATAATAATAATAATAATGAAATAATTTAGATATTTATCTGTGATATATATATATATATATATATATATATATATATATAACCATTAAAAATTAAGAAATCTGAAACAGCTATTATTGTTAACAAGAATTGTTAGAAAAATATTTCGTTAGCCTATTCTTAAATTGGTTTGATGTCTGACAGTCCCTGACATTACTCGGTAGGGAATTCCAAAGCCGAGGAACAGCCACAGTGAAAGAAGATGAATATGAGGATGTTCGGTGGGAGGGAATGGATAAAATTGAGGAGTATTGTGATCGTGTGTCTAGGTTATGATGGGTGGATAAATTTTGAAAACGAGACGCAAGATAGACAGGAGTGGAGAAATGCAATATGTGAAAGAGAAGGGAAAGACAGTGGATTTTCCTACGATCTTCTAGACGGAGCCAGGACAACATATCGAGGGATGGTGTTACGTGATCAGCCCGGCGAATATTGCAGACGAAAAAAAAAGCAAGTAAGTGAGTGCAGTATGTTTTAAAAAATGAGGAATAAAAAATAACATTTCCCCGAATATTAACTGAAAAAAAAAGAGTTTTCTGAATTCGTTATCAAGATATTTATATATTACTCGTACTTTTCTTTACTTTCGAAACAATTTTCGTTTGCTGAAATAAAATTGCTCAGTAGCACTCTCGAACCAAGGATTTTTAATTTTGCCGCTTTGCCTTGCTGCTTTACAAAGCACGCGCTGTATCATCTCTACTTGACTCGCTCATGTTCCGCTCCAGGATTAAGATCTCCTTCCATTCTCCCTCCAACAAACTATTCTTTATTTCCAAACAATACCCAAGGCTCGGCAATTTCCACTCCATTGGTATATTCCCAGATCCGTAACCACGGGCAAGAATGGCGCCGAACCGTCCAAACTTTTAGATTGGTTCAAGAGTTCCGTATGCTTTCTTCTTCCATCTTCTTAAGACACGTTGGACAATGCCGGGAGGAGGAAAGAGAAGGGGGAGCCGGTGAAGGCTTTTTGTAATTCAAAGAAGCGTTAAGACTTGCTAGATAGTAAATAAGAGCGTGGGGAATTCGGTTTGGGGAAGAAACGTTAAACTCCAGACTTTACGGCGTATCTGCTTAGAAGATCGATGCCGATGATTGAATAAGTGAAGCGATTTCATTGGAGTTCAGTCAAGAAGACTTCAATTTACTAAATACCAACAATAAGAAGTGGGCGCCTTTGTGACGTCACAGGATGGAAAGGCGCCCTTATATTGAAAAAAAAAAGCAGCACAAATAGGTCTAATTCAGTGCTTCCTACTTCTCCAACATTTCGTTCTTGAGATTGTGTCGGAAAGCGGTGTCAAATTTACAAGTTACATCACTTCGAATAATAATAATAATAATAATAATAATAATAATAATAATAATAATAATAATAATAATAATGACAATAATAGTAATAATAATAGTAATAATAATAATAATAGTAATAATAATGACAATAATAGTAATAATAATAGTAATAATAATAGTAATAATAATGACAATAATAGTAATAATAATAATAGTAATAATAATAATAATAGTAATAATAATAATAATTTGCTGTCATGTAGCACGTATGGGCGAATCCAGAAATGCATATAGAGTGTTAGTTGGGAGGCCAGAGAGGAAAAGACCCTTGGGGAGGCCGAGACGTAGATAATATTAAAATGGATTTGAGGGAGGTGGGATATGATGGTAGGGACTGGATTGATCTTGCTCAGGATAGGGACCAATGGCTGGCTTATGTGAGGGCGGCAATGAACCTCCAGGTTCCTGGAAAGCCAGTAAGTATGTATAATAATTTGCTTACTTAGGAATGGCTTATAGAGAACCCGGAGGTTCATTACTGCCCTCACATAAGTTCGTCATCCGTCCCTATATTTTCACTCGGTAATGAGTTTTGGAATAATATTCTGGGGAAATTCTACAGACAGTAACAGCATATCCCTATTAGAAAAGGGAGTAATTAGAATAATAGAAGATACCAAATATAGTGAATCGTGTAGGGCCATTTAAAAAAAAAACTACAAATAATGCCCAGGGCTTGTAAGTTTATTTTTACATTCAGAGATTCCTCGTATGTAATCGTGAAAACCCTAGATCATATATGTAACAGATAGGTCGGCATTATAGGCTTTGAGGTTAACAACTTTTGTCAGGTTTACTACGCTGCCATTTAGTTGTTACATAAGGAGTCAGGTCATAATTCCCATTTGAATAATTCAAATGCAATTATTGCATTAGCGACTGTACTGCCATCTAGTGTTCGTTTACGGCGGACGGGTGGCGATCCTCGCGGTTGTTCTCTTCAAAGTGCTGCCAATTTAACATAGCGATGAGTTATCTGTTACATATATGATCTAGGGTGAACACCTTGTAACTAATTCAACGGTTCTTAAGCGCCAAAAAATGACTTTCATATTCCATCGGCAAGTCATCGTGCTATCAAAAAGGAGTTGCGTTATATGGCAGTGTAGTAATATACGTTACAAGAGCGATATGTTGACGTTTTCATGTTCGAGGAAAAGATTGAAAAAGCGAAACGTAGTTGAGCTTTTTTAATTTCCGAGAACATGAAAACAAACATACCGCTCGTGTATCGTACATTATTTTGTGCGAAGATCGTTTATTACATACCTGAAAGAGGAATTTCTAATTAGTTGCAATGAAATCTCCATCTTGGTTTCTGTTCAATGACGGCAACTTTGGAAAACAAATATGTCTATCTTCAACATTGTTCCTATAAAATGTTTTCTGTGTTTACTATACTGCAGCAGGCCGTGATATACGTCTGTCTTTTTTTTCCCCCAGTCTATGATGAGTCTGGAATCTTGTTGATTTTTTCACGTATTCCTTAATGTTACTTGCATTGCAAATGTAGTAACTTTTGTGGCGTTGTAGAGTTTACTTAATTTTTGCAAATATTTAAAAATAATAATTAATAGTGCAATTTAGGTGAAATTGCAGTGGTAAGTTTCCGATTTATAATTATTACTATATTGAACGTCTTTAAAAATAATATGTTAAAAGCCTAAAGCAGTAAAATGAATATGACGCTTAAGCGGTAAGAATAGGGAAATTGTTATGTGTGTTAGGTTGGGAATACTGAATGTGGTATTCCACACTTACCGCGTATTGGTTTTGTGCGGAAAGCAAGCAAATACGCACGATCTCGCACAAAACATTTTTAATAGGCTCCCTCTTGAACTGTAAGTCAAAACATAAGATTATTTAGGACCAAATTAAATAAGTACCTAATTTCTCACGCATTCTATTCTGTAGGTGAATTTATGACATTCAACAACACTATTATTTCTGATTTTTTTTTTCATTTTATTTCATTTGTTATTTTCCATAGATCTTACATTAGCAATGAAGCTTTAAGCTGTGGAACAAGTCAAAATTTTTCAAGATTAGAATTACAATTATAATTTTTACAATATTTTAGAATTTTACAATTTTGAAATTTTCTACAATTTTTTACAATATTTTGGCGAGATGTAGGCCTAGTGAGATGAGGTGATGTTTTATATTAAGTATCGATACTAACCTCTTGTGTTGTACTAGTAGGCCTACATTGTAAAATTGTTCTATATATCTTTCAAATAGACTGTGACTATAATAAAGACTTTGTAGTAGATCTACTATTAAGATTTTTTTTTACTTTTTCCATATTCTAGCTGTGAAGCGTTGTACGGATACAATACAAGATTAATCCAGTCCCTACCATCATACCCCACATCACTCAAATCCATTTTAATATTATTCTCCCATCTGTGTCCCTGTTTATTTTTTTTATTTTAGTAGGCTATTTTACGACGCTTTATCAACATCTTAGGTTATTTAGCGTCTGGATAAGATATAAGTGATAATGCCGGTGAAATGAGACCAGGGTCCAACACCGAAAGTTACCCAGCATTTGCTCATATTGGGTTGAGGGAAAACCCCGGAAAAAACCTCAACTAGGTAACTTGCCCCGACCGGGAATCGAACCCGGGCCACCTGGTTTCGAGGGCAGTCGCGCTGACCGTTACTCCACAGTCTTTTTTCCCCCCAGGTCACCCAATCAACGATCTATACGCATTTATGGATTCACTCTTCCCATCTCAAACGTTTTTTAGCCCCAAATATTTTTCTAAGCCCCTCATTCTCGAACACCCTTAACCTCTGTTCTTCTCTCAAAGTGAGAGTCCAAGTTTCACAACAATACTGAGCAACCGGGAATGTAATTGTTTTGTAAATTCTAATTTTGAGCATTTTTGAACGCAGACTAGATGACAAAAGCTTCTCAACCGAATAATAACAAGCATTGAATAATTTCAAGGAAAAATTGTTCCGGAGCCGGGTATCGATCCCGGGACCATTCGCTTAGCGCGCGAACGCTCTACCGACTGAACTACCCCAGGAACTATACACGACACCTTCACAATTTTTCCTCTTATATCCACACAACTCACATGAGCTGACAAGACGCCAGAACTCAACTTTGAGTGCACACAATACTGTGTGACTTTAAATTGTGGCTTTCTGTTAACGTACCTCCAGTAACGAATGTATTATACAAATCTGGCTTTCAGGTAGTAGCTCCCTGTAAAGCAGGTTTGAATACACGGTGTCGTGTACAGTTCCTGGGGTAGCTCAGTCGGTAGAGCGTTCGCGCGCTAAGCGAATGGTCCCGGGATCGATACCCGGCTCCGGAACAATTCTTCCTTGAAATTATTCAAACCTGCTTTACAGGGAGCTACTACCTGAAAGCCAGATTTGTATAATAACAAGCATTTTTCATATTTATTCTGCGTTTAATTTCCTCTCGAGTGTAAGTATTAATTCTTTAGACATTTTTGCAGTCGACCAGGGTATCGATTAAACTGCTTCTTCACCTCGACCCAGCGCTTTGTTTGTCGCCAACACGTAGTGTAATAGTGGAATCTTATCCTAATATGACCAAAGTGATCGTTAGCCGTGAGTCGGCCATTACAGGAGAAGCAGGACAGATCTATAAACCGTCCCCTGATAGGGAGGCAGCCGACTCTGATTATTTCGGACCGTAGGCTCACGTTTTGAGCAACCTTCCCTTCCCCTCCCCTCCCCCGCCCTTCGCCCTATTTAATTGGTGGAGTAATAGTACGGCACAGTGGTCAGTGTTTCTATGGCAACCGGGCCCAATAAAGCGAGCTTCGAAGCACTCTGGACTCTTATCGTTCACTCGTCCACCTTGCAGATGAAGTCAGATAAATAAAATTCTGCACCTCTCTCAAGATATCTGTAATCAACTTGATGCTCACTCAAGTAACTAACGAGTCCACTATTTTGTAATAAAGATAGTAATATATTTATACAATATACAGGGTGTTTCAAAAACACGGGGCATAATTTCAGGTATGTATTTCCCACATGTAGACAATCAAAATAGTCCATTACAACATGTGTCCGGAAATGCTTCATTTCCGAGTTATGGCCTTCACAACATTGAAATTTACCGGAACGTTTTTATTTCCGCAGGTCGTTGTCATTACAGAAGATGTTCAAAATGTCCACCTCCTGCTTGAATACAGACCTCACATCGATGTCTCATTGACCTGCGAACACGATCCCAAACTCCAGGAGTATTGTGTATGTCCTCAGAACATGCCACAATTCGATTCCGAAGGGATTCCAAATCAGGCACCGGAGACGAATAAACCAATGATTTTAAATGGCCTCACAAGTAGAAATCGAGAGGGTTCAGATCAGGTGAGCGTGGAGGCCAAGCAATTGGGCCACCTCTACCTATCCACCCATCAGGAAACCTTCGATCCAAGTACTGGCGAGCCGTACGACTGAAATGTGCAGGAGCGCCATCATGCAAGAAATGAATGTGTTGACGATTGATCAGTGGAGTGTCTTCTAAAACATGAGGTATGGTGTTTTCCAGGAAGTTTGTGTACGCCTGCCCCGTAAGTCTGTTTACAAGTACATGGGGTCCAACTAATCGATCACCAATGATACCGGCCCACATGTTGAGGGAGAACCGCAACTGGTGATGAGATGGAACAGTTGCACGTGGGTTTTCATACGCCCATACATGCTGATTGTGCAAATTTGTTATGCCATCTCGTGTGAACTGTGCTTCATCTGTAAATAATACTAAGGCAGGAAAGTTCGGATTTACACCACACTGCTGCAAGAACCACTGACAAAACCTAACTCGTGCAGGGTAATCTGCTGGTGACAGGGCCTGTACACGTTGCAAATGATAAGGATACAATTGATAGGCCTACTCTTTCAACAGTCTCCAGACAGTCGTATGAGGAACATTGACTTGCAACGCTACCCTTCGTGTGCTGATAGAAAGAGTCATGTTCACAGCCTCCAGAATCTCCTCCTGTACTTCTGCAGTTGTAGATCTTGGTCGTCCCCTTCCCAAACCAGGAGAGTTAAATTTTCCATACTCGCACAGACGGTAATGGAGACGTACAAATGTCTTCCGATCTGGACATTGTCGCTGTGGGTACCTCTCCTGGTACAAACGACGAGCCAGCGCAGCATTGCCGTCCGCCTTACCGTACATGAAGTGTATCTCTGCCAGCTCTTGATTTGAATACATGTCGCACAGTCTAACGCCTACACAACACTGAATGTAACCTTCGCCTCGGAATGAACTGTCAGAGTGCCCTCTTAATGTCTCCTTTGACGGCAACGACGTGCGGAAAGGAAAACGTTCCGGTGAATTTCAATGTTGTGAAGGCCATAACTCGGAAATAAAGCATTTCCGGACACATGTTGTAATGAACTATTTTGATTGTCTACATGTGGGAAATACATACTTGAAATTATGCCCCTTATTTTTAAACACCCTGTATATACATCTTTATTACACAACTTTTAACACTGTATCACTTCGGAATATGTATGGTAAGACTTTCCTGTGTTAAATTTCAACGTACCTCGTTTGCATGTGTTGGGTGTGTTCCTGTGGTATAGTGTAGATTCAAAGCGTGTGTGTGTTTTGAAGTTGAGTTGTGTGTTGAAAATTTCGTTGGGGTATGTTTGTGTGTGTCTGTATATTTCATATTGTTCTTGTGTGTTTAGTTTCTGACTTTTTGTTTGGATGTGTAGTATTTCCATGTCTGTGTTGATGTCTCTGTGGGTGTGGTTAGCATTTGTGATGTGTTCTGCATATGTAGAGGTGTTTTGTAATTTTGTTATGGCTGTGATGTGTTCTTTGTAACGTGTTTGAAACGATCAGCCTGTCTGTCCTATGTAGAAGTTGTTGCAGGTTTTACATTTGAGTTTGTAATACGCCTGTAACATCTCAACACACAAACAACACAAATAAACAAATACAACCACACAGGCGTATACAAACTCAAACCTGCAACAACTTCTATATAGGACAGATAGGCAGATCATTTCAAACACGTTACAAAGAACACATCACAGCCATAACAAAATTACAAAACACCTCCACATATGCAGAACACATCACAAATGCCAACCACACCCACAGAGACATCAACACAGAAATGGAAATACTGCACATCCAACCAAAAAGCTAGAAACTCAACACACTAGAACAATATGAAATATACAGACACACCAAAACACACCCCAACGATATTCTCAACACACAACTCAATTTCAAATCACATACACTCTTTGACTCTACACTATACCGCAGGAACACACCCTCACAGGAAACAGAACAAATGGCGCCAGGACCAACAACGACCAGTTCTGAAGATGATCCATAAATAGGTCGAAACATGTAAACGAGGTACGTTGAAATTTAACACAGGAAAGTCTTACCATACATATTCCGAAAAGATAGTAAGTCGAGGTACATTTTTCTATTTGGGGAAAAGTTTGCCATTGTTTTCGTTGAAAAGGAAAAAGATAATATTATTAAACATGTCGCCCAAAATTATGGAACATTTTAATGGTTTAAAATATAGAACACAATGTGCGTGTAATGCTAACAAGCCATTATCTTTAAAAAATGAGAAGGACTAAAATAAGTTGAAAATATTTAACCTTCAACATTGGATGCTCTTCAGAACAACAAGCTATTATAGGCTATGGATAGTCTGGTTATTTTTAATTGGTTATTTTACGACGCTTTATCAACTGCTATGTTTATCTAGCGTCTGAATGAGATGAATGTGATAATGCCAGCAAAATGAGTCCAGGGTTCAGCGCCGAAAGTTACATCTTCATACAGGGTGTTGCAAAACTCCATACTCAAACTTCTAGGAATGGTAGAAGAGCCCAAAACAAATATGTTTTTGTTATATAACCGTAGGTCGGATATCAATACTTAGGCCTACGTCAATCGTCACCTTCGAACTCAGACATTGCTGGCAGATATTGAGAGTGTGGTAACCATTTAAAATGGTTTTGGTGACATTTTGTTTACAGGTATTGTTCAAACGTGCGGCCTCCTGCTTCAATAACGATGTATAATTACTTGATAATGCGTCCGTCATACGTTGAAATACTTCATGTTGATGTTGTAAGTGATCGGCAGCTACAAAAATCCGAGCAACGAGGTCCTCCTCTGACACAATTGGCGTTTCATGCACTAAACTCTTTAAATGTCCCCACACAAAAAAATCGAGTGGGGTAAGGTCAGGAGAACGAGCAGGCCATGCAATGGGCCCACCCCGACCAATCCAATGTTCACCGCTTGTGCCACGTAAAAGCTGTGTGCAGTCTGCTAATTGTGACGTGTTTGTGATGCGCAGAGATGCTTATTTCTACTCAGCGATGCGTTCGAAGGTAACCATTGACGTAACTATTGTTTTCCGACCTATGGCTATATAAAGAAAAATCTTTGTTTTGGGCAGTAAGCTTTTAAGCTTCTAAGGCCATCACAGACCACTACTTCATTCTGAACAAAATCAACAGGCATCGTAATTTTAACTAAACTTGCGTATTAGATCTTGATTCAGAATCTCTTTACTTATAATTCCAGGCTTCAGTCTTGAGGCGCCGTGTCATCAGGTTTGTAGACCTATTAATTGGAAATACCACGACGGTCTGTAGGCTTGAAATTAACAGATCACAACTAGTCTTGAGATGCCAGACAATGGTTTCGATAAAACAACGAATTTACAAGCATTTAAGCAAAAGAATATGAAACGCGAGTCGTTACTTTTGTACCGGATATCAAAATCAATTATTTTGAGACGTCTAAAGCTGGGTCCACACTACTGGGTGTTCAGTTCAATGTGTGTTATGGCTCACTGTATGCCGTTACGAGGCTAGTCGATGAGCCTAGAGAATTCAATCTTCCTACACTTCCGCAGAGGCGTATTACCTATGTGCCAGAGAAGTTGCCTAGCAAGTACGGCGTTCATTCTGAAGAGTACTTACCGATACGTACGGTAACGCCGGTAGTGGCAGGAATGTGAACTGTTTCGAAACATGTACTGAGGTGAGCTTTTCTTACTGTCGGGATATCGGGAGAGGATTAAGACGATTACTTACGTATTTGTTGACATTAACTTCGACTGTCAACATGGACACGGAGCATTTTATTTGTACTGTGGAATGTTGCCGTACGCAACCGATGATGACAAATACCTTGCGTACGACTTGGCCGCGCAAAACACAGTTCGAAAGAGGTTATGGTAGCACACAGACCGTACAGACCGCCATCTGTTGCTACGACTTTCAAGTTATACCGTACACATTCTAAAGTTCAGATTGAACGCCTTGATTAATAGGCAACTTCTCTAACACAAAAGCTGAAACTCGCTTCAAATCGCTGACTCATCAACAGTGATGTCATGACACACTTTGAAATGAACACCCAGTATATAACAAAACACGTTATATAACAAAGTTATGTAACTTGTTGCAGAAACGGGAAGAAAATGTTATATAACACGAGTTTTTTTTTGTGTTGTATAGCAAGTTATATGTTATCCATCGGGTGTCGGTAAACATCAAAAGATGTTATAAAACATCGTTATATAAAATGTTTGCGCATCATGTAACTTGTTATAAAACACACCCGCTGCACAAAAAGGTACGAGCTGAGTCTTGCTGGAATCATCACGTCACGTGTTTTGCGTCATTGCGTAGTATCTTGTATGCGTTCTCTGTGCGCTTGGCGTATTTATTCATCTGTGTTCCGAAGTCAACTTGGCATAATGTAGTGAAACAAGACTGCAACTTACGAGTTAATTGAGCTGTACAGAGAAAAACGGGTATTATGGGATCCGCGACTGATATGGACCACAAAGACAAATAAAAAGTACGACGCATGGGCTGAATTGGCTGTTAATATGAAAATGGATGTGCAAGAGGTTGAAAAGAAAATGACAATTCTTATTAGTCAGTTCCAGATAGAATTAAAGAAAGGAAAAGTGGGTATGGAACAAACGCACACTACAAATCAAAATGGGTGTACTTCAAGATGCTCTTGTTTTTAAGAGACAAAATGAGTCAGTGATAGCTTCACATACTCTGATACAATCCTGCTTGGAGAATTTGAACAAATAGCTTAAAATTTTGTAGGAATCTCCACTTGGAAGAAATCTTAATGTAACGGTTTCTCTCGCCATATTGCTCGAAATGAAGTGTCTTTCTTACTTATCTTATGTCCGATTACGTTTATAAGATATTCAAAATCAGAACTGATCATTCTGGCAAAGTTTTTGAAACTTCCATCACATCCAAGTTCTTCTGCCAAAGAATGACTAGCATCTCTCTTAAGATCTGCTAAAAGGTTACTTATACTTTATTGTTTTATAGCTTGTAAAGATGGTTTACAAGACCTACTAGCTACTTCCTGCCAGAAACACACAAGCAGCAGCAGCAAGAACTACATCATCTGCCCTCTACGCCATTTTAAAACGTAACATTTATTTCATTTATCGAGTTATATAATTTGGTACAGGAATGTTATTTTGATACCAACACAAATATAACATATAGCAAGTTAAAGAAACATGTTACATACAAAGTTTGTTATATAACGTGTTTTGTTATATAGTATAGACCCAGCTTAATTCTCCATTTCAAAGTGTATTAAAGACTAGTTGAACATAATGAATGTTATCGAGTTTATATTTTTTTGTCGGTACGGTAACAGCGAGTTTTTATTTTAGACGGTACGGCGTACTGGCCCAACTATAGCACTGCCTGACACAGAAAAACTAAGAACATTTTCAAAATCAGTGTACTGAAGTGGTGTAGAAAAGTATGTTTGTGCGAGATCGTGCGTATTTGCTTGGTTTCCGCACAAAACCAATCCGCGGTAAGTCTAAAATTCCACATTCAGTATTCCCAACCTAACACACATAACAATTTCTCTCTTCTTACCGCTTAAGTGACATATTGATTTTACTGCTTTAGGCTTTTAACATTATTTTTAGAGACGTTCAATATAGTAATAATTATAAATTGGAAACTTACCACTGCAATTTCACCTAAATTGCACTGTTAATTATTGTTTTTAAATATTTGCAAACATTAAGTAAACTCTACAACTCCACTAAAGTTACTGCATTCGATTAAGGAAGCGGTGAAAAAATCAACAAGATTCCAGATGCCGATGTTATTACTGCAATATGTTATATAAATAATATTGTTAAAATATTAAAATGAAAAATAAATCATTACATAACCTTACCGTTTGTTTTAAGTTCACATTTATAGACTGGGGGGAAAAAGACAGACGTATATCACGGCCTGTTGGAGTATAGTAAACACAGAAAACATTTTAAAGCAACAATGTTGAAGATAGATATTTTTGTTTTGCAAATTTGCCGTCATTGAACAGAAACCAAGATGGAGATTTCATTGCAACTAATTAGAAATTCCTCTTTCAGGTATGTAATAAAAGATCTTCTCACAAAATAATGTATGATACACGAGCGGTATGTTTTCTTTCAATTCCCGGAAATTAAAAAAGCTCAACTACGTTTCGCTTTTTCAAACTTTTCCTCGAACATGAAAACTTCAACATACCGCTCTTGTAACGCATATCACTATTTCATCTCCGATGGTTAAAAGAAGTTTGATTCTGTAGACCAGTGTTACCTGCTCTCAAGAAAAGAACTTTTAGACTCCAGCAATGTTTCACATTTCTCTTCTGTTGTACGAGAGTGGCAACCCTGTCTACTGCAACCCTTCCACACATCGTGCAATGCGTTACTCGAGTCTGAAGGTACAAAGACTACCGTTCATGGCCCAGTGACGTCCGTTTCTGAAACATTATAGCTCTGAATGGAGAAAGTATCATACTGCCGTTGTAATTGATAATGATAGGGGAAACATTCGTGGGGAGCGCAGCACCAGCGGGTACTAGCTAACAGCCTACTTGTAAGCTGTATTGTGCGAGCAGATGGGAGGCCGGGCAGGGCCGACCAGGCGCAACCTGAGCCTTGTACAGTGTTTACCACTTTAAGGCAGCTCTGACTAATTGGACAGCTTCACATCAACAACAAACCTTCCAGTTTTTGTTTCACCCGCTACCGCTCAACTTGTATGCAAGGCTTTTAGAGTAAAACGTTACGTCATCGCTCCATTGAGACATTGATTCCAGTCTGAATTGTCGACATTCGACTCCCGGCAGGGGTGGGGTAGAGAATCGTTGTTCTGCAGACAAATCTAGATGGATCTCAGAGCGTCCGCCAATTATGTAGGAGTTCTGTTGTTAATTGTGTGAAGTCTTGCTTTAACACTGTGCCCGATGGTCAATTTTTCTTACTAGCGGTAAATCAATCGAGAATTGCATAAACCCCACAAGTCACTATTTCTTTTTCTGAAATTCAGTTTTTCATATGGCAATAATATTCATGAATAGGTATTTCAAGTGGTGCATACGTCCAGTTCGCGGTATACATTTTGTTGCGAAATAGTAATGTGCGTTACAAGAGCGGTATGTTGAAGTTTTCATGTTCAAGGAAAAGTTTGAAAAAGCGAAACGTAGTTGAGCTTTTTTAATTTCCGAGAATTGAAAGAAAACATACCGCTCGTGTATCGTACATTATTTTGTGCGAAGATCGTTTATTACATACCTGAAAGAGGAATTTCTAATTAGTTGCAATGAAATCTCCATCTTGGTTTCAGTTCAATGACGGCAAATTTGCAAAACAAAAATATCTATCTTTAACATTGTTGCTTTAAAATGTTTTCTGTGTTTACTATAGGCTAGTCCAGCAGGCCGTGATATACGTCTGTCTTTTTTTTCCCCCAGTCTATGATGAGTCTGGAATCTTGCTGATTTTTTCACGGCTTCCTTAATGTTACTTGCATCACGAATGCAGTAACTTTAGTAGAGTTGTAGAGTTGACTTAATTTTTGCAAATATTTAAAAACAATAATTAACAGTGCAATTTAGGTGAAATTGCAGTGGTAAGTTTTCAATTTATAATTATTATTATATTGAACGTCTCTAAAAATAATATGTTAAAAGCCTAAAGCAGTAAAATCAATATGTCACTTAAGCGGTAAGAAGAGGGAAATTTGTTGGGAATACTGAATGTGGAATTTTAGACTTTCCGCGGATTGGTTTTGTGCGGAAACCAAGCAAATACGCACGATCTCACACAAAATAAGTTACAGCGAAGTGTAGGATCACAAGACCAGGATATGTAAATTCAATCTTCACTTCTGCTCGACCCGCACAGATAAAATCACTCAGACATGCTATCTACTGTCCGTCCAAGTGGTTATGTCGCAATATCGTAGAAAGGGGGGAAATCACGTGATAGTTAATTACTCAACGAGGCCCTTTCATTTAAGTTATTTTAAACAATTGTATAATATTACGCAGGCGTCCAATTCCTAACAGAAATTAATGTTTTCAGAAAAGAGCTCAGACAACCCAGCCACTAGCCTTTACAGAGGAGCGAGCAGGAGCAGGTGGGGGGAAATCGAGATGCGACGTAGGCAAACGGACGACAGTACCTTTGCGAAAATATGATTCAATATTGAAAGCTCTTTCGTCACTGGAAAACGCGAACATAGGTATTTCTGGAATGTATTATACTCACTAACTCTGTAGTGTTTACTACTGGGTGTTCATTTCAAAGTGTGTCATGACGTCACTGTTGTGAGTCAGCGATTTGAAGCTAGTTTCAGCTTTTATGTCAGAGAAGTTGCCTATTAATCAAGGTGTTCAATCTGAACTTGAGAACGTGTACGGTATAACTTGTACGTCGTAGCAACAGATGGCGGTCTGTAAAGTCTGTGTGCTACCATAATCTCTTTCGAAATGTGTTTTGCGCGGCCAAGTCGTACGCAGGGTATTTGTTATCATCTGTTGCGTACGGCAACATTCCACAATACAAATCAAATGCTCCGTGTCCATGTTGACCGTCGAAGTTAATGTCAACAAATTCGTAAGAAATCGTCTTAACCCTCTCCCCATATCCTGAAAGTAAGAAAAAAACCCACCTCAGTACATGTTTCCAAATAGTTCACATTCCTGCCACTACCGGCGTTACCCTACATATCAGTAAGTACTCTTCAGAATGAACGCCGTACTTTCCATGCAACTTCTCTGACACATAGGTAATACGTCTCTGCGGAAGTGCAGGAAGATTGAATTCTCTAGGCTCATCGGCTAGCCACATGACGACATACAACGAGCCATGACACACTTTGAACTGAACACCCAGTATGTGCGGCCTTGGTTCTGTGTGGAGGACAGTTGGAACTTCATTAGTAGAAGGGGTGGGAGTGAAGTGGTCTGCATTAAAAAACTCAGGTACAATAAAAATTGAAGTAAAAATAAAATTATGTCCCTGTACAAAGTAAATTGAAGAATAAACTACAATTCTTCGCGGAATTATATAGTGCACACGCTGAAAAGTTATTAAAGTGTATTGTTGACGATATATTATATTGGAAATGTAACAGAGTTCTGGTTACTATTCATAGCGATAATATAATAAACACATACAAATTGATTTTCTGAATTGTAACATTTCATTAGAAACTAATTTAAACTAAACTTGACCTGTATAATAGCTGCTCATAAACTGTGAGAGTTGGGGGCGACAAATTTTAGCACTGCCTAGGGGCGGCACTGTACCTAAATCCGGCCCTGGCTATTTTTAACAATAAGCCAGCCGTGGCGAAAACGTGACTCGCGAGACATTGTGGCTCGCAGTGATAGCTGTGCATTTCGCTTGCTTCTAACCTCTGCCAACCCCCACCCTCTCACTCACTGGAGTCAAACTCCGTTCCATTTGTATTTGTCTCTGACCTGCGAGTGGCATATGTCTCTCTGGAAACCATGTACGAAAGTTCCAAGTAGGATGGAAGCCGTCAATATGATGAGAATATTAAATGTATGATTTGTTCATAAGTATTACGAGGAAAACGGTTGTATAACATATCATATATCATATCATATCATATCATATCATATCATATCATATCATATCATATCATATCATATCATATCATATATCATATCATATCATATCATATCATATCATATCATATCATATCATATCATATCATATCATATCATATCATATCATATCGCTAACACTGGTTTATGAATACGAAAAACGTTAGTTCGCTGATCATCCACCGAAAGCCAACGCTAAGAATGTCTATGAATACGGCCCTAAAAGGTTAAGTGTTATTGTTGTTGTTGTCATCATCATCATCATCATCATCATCATCATCATCATCATCATCATCATCATCATCATCATCATCATCATCATCTCTGTACGTCGACCCTTTTTCAGCAGATGTACGAATAATGCGGTTAGCTCTTCAATTTGAACTCACTGATTTACTATGTGATGTCAAATGAAAGCTAGATGTAAGGACTTGGCAGATGTTGAACTTTCAAATCTTTGCCAGAAAAATAAATATCCGAAGCTTCGTTCTTTCTGTTACTCTGTTGAAGCAATGTTCGCTACAACTTACGTTTGTGAAAAATTATTTTCAACAATTAAAATAGTAAAAACCAAATTTAGATCACGACTGACAGACAAATACCTTTGTGATCAGCTACGACTGGCAGTAAGTGACATAATTCCTGATTTTGAAACTTTGTCGCAGAGACATTCTTAAGACAGTTAATTTTAGGTTGTGATATTGTTCACTTATTTTTCATTTCTTTCTTCGTTACACGTGCTAAACATTAGTTTGTAGCCTTGTACTGTATAAAATTAAATTTAAGTGCTTGACGTAAGGAAAATGAAAATCCGTTAATAAGTCAGACGTTGCTTCACTTCTCCTTCGGGTGTCCGCCTCCCTCCATAGGTGCTATGCACGTTGCAGGTTACACAGTGGCTCGGCGCACGATTACATTTTCGCCACCGCTGCATTAAACCATTTATATTTAGACCTTGATGACCAACGACAGTAGGTAGCTGCGTCCTCGTTTCAAATTGCCAGCTTATGATAA
Source organism: Periplaneta americana (assembly GCF_040183065.1). NCBI lineage: Eukaryota > Metazoa > Arthropoda > Insecta > Blattodea > Blattidae > Periplaneta > Periplaneta americana. The sequence goes on from NC_091120.1 coordinate 20,336,491, forward strand.
ATAAGAGTGTCACGGTGTGGAGTATTACATTTTCATACATCCAGCAAGCAGCCATTAGCTAGACTAACTGGTAGCGTAACACGAGCTGCTCTCAAGGTATGAATAACAAGGGAACCGACTGAAGCCATAATCAAAATAGGGATTATTGGTGTGCGGTAAGCAAAACACACCGAACAAGCCATAATAAAGGGCAAAACACCCCCCGGAGTGCCTTGTTCTGAAAGATGCCGACCAATAAGTCCGTGCTAGAGGGGTGCATTAACTAAGACCTCGCAGCGTGGGATCGGCCATTATTGTCCTCCAGCGGCAGTCTGCTACTGTACGCTACTCGAAATAATTATCTGACGCACTCAAAAGCGACCCGACAACACATACAACTTTTACGTATCAAAAGCGGGGATTAATTTCTGAACGGCGCAAGATTATACCACCGGCAGTTTCTGTAAGGTATGAGCAGGATTCTCACAATGGGCGAATCTGTATCATGTTGGATCCTCCAGTACTGCCAACTGTAGCGAAGTACTTGAGAACTGAAGTGGTGAGGAAAGGGTGGGGGATTTAGTAATCTAGATCAAATTGCCGTCTTTTGGAGAAGGACGCATTCGAGAGTTCTTGAGACATGATTAACTGGCTTATGACAGACTATCGCCTGTCATATCCTGAAACAACAATAGAGACTGCAACCTTATGGCGTGCTTGACAGACAGCGTCATACTAGAATTAAGGGGACTAGGATTAGAACTGGCCATGTATAAAGTGCCAATATACAGGGACATCATTTTATTTTTATTTCAATTTTTATTGTACCTGAGTTTTTTAAAGTACTTCACTCCCATCCCTTCTACTAATGAAGTTCAAACGTCCTCCACACAGGACACGTCCGCATATACAGTCATAGTTGCCTTACGGTCATAGTAAACAGTACGTTCCAAAATATGTTCGCGTTTTCCAGTGACGAAAGAGCTTTCAATATTAAATCATTTTCGCACAGGTACTGTCGTCCATTTGCCTACGTCGTATCCCGGTTTCCCCCCCCCCCACCAGCTTTTATTCGCCAGCTAGTGGTTGGGCTGTCTTAGCTCTTTTCTGAGAACATTAATTTCTGTTAGAAATTGGACGTCTACGTTATATCATAGAACTGTTTAAAATAACTTAAATAAAAGGGCCTCGTTAAGTAATTAACTGTCACGTGATTTCCCCCCTTTCTACGACCCTACGACATAATCACTTGGACGGATAGTACATAGTATGTCTAAGTAATTTTATATTTTCGGATCGGGCGGAACTGAAGATTGAATTTACAGTACGTAAGGTACTTTTTATAGAGTAGATACAGAATTATTTCAACATGAGTTACTAGTACGAAGGACGAAACTGGTAATTGGGATTTGGTACAATAGTATATAGTGCGATAATATGCACATTAGAACTGAAGTCTGTATCGAAATGAACGGCCACCATTTTCAAAAATGTGTTTAAATAACCATATTATGATTATTTTTCAATTTAACTTCATTCTCTATATTGTACGCTAATGTGATGTAGATAGTATAATATACACTGCATAATGAATACGTCCACATGGACAGCTCAGTTCGTGAGTAAAAACACTCATTGTTAATACTGTACTGTATTTTGATTAAACAAAAACCTAATGAAAATTATCAAACTCAAAATCGCGATATTTCCTAGTTTACGTAAATGGATGAACTACTTTTCTTCCCTCCTATACCTAGTAAAGTGATTTGTTTGTACATTACGCCAATATCATCGACCTGCAGTCGTGGAAGTGGGTAGCAAACGGCGTTGATCCAAAGGTATAGCCAGATTAATATTAAAAATGTTAGTAAAAATAAAATGATGTCCCTGTATAAAGTACCGTTCTTGCATAATTGTATTTGTTTTCTACGCGAAATTATAAATAAGAACAAAACTAATTTGGAAATAACAATATCAGAAAATTAAAATCAATTTTCATAGATATATGAGACAAATATATGTAGACATAGTTGCATTTGTTATTGACATACTGGAAATATCCCAATTTGTTTCTTACGCAGTTGTAAATGACTAGTTTTGTCACAGATTTTTATCGAACAGCAAACATAGGAGTTTACTGCTTTGTTTCAGGCAGAGGTTCTTTTAGGTCAGCCATACAAAATTTGTGCAGCAATAAAATACACTATCACTTTTACTTTTTAACTTAGCTCTAGAGTATGCCATTAGGAAAGTCCAGGACAACAGAGAGGGTTTGGAATTGAACGGGTTACGTCAGCTGCTTGTCTATGCGGATGACGTGAATATGTTAGGAGAAAATCCACAAACGATTAGAGAAAACACGGGAATTTTACTTGAAGCAAGTAAAGAGATAGGTTTGGAAGTAAATCCCGAAAAGCCATAGTATATTATTATGTCTCGTGACCAGAATATTGTACGAAATGGAAATATAAAAATAGGAAACTTATCTTTTGAAGAGGTGGAGAAGTTCAAATATCTTGGAGCAACAGTAACAAATATAAATGATACTCGGGAGGAAATTAAACACAGAATAAATTTGGGAAATGCCTGTTATTATTCGGTTGAGAAGCTTTTATCATCCAGTGTGCTGTCAAAAAATCTGAAAGTTCGAATTAATAAAACAGTTATATTACCGGTTGCTCTTTATGGTTGTGAAACTTGGACTCTCACTTTGAGAGATGAACATAGGTTAAGGGTGTTTGAGAATAAGTTGCTTAGGAAAATATTTGGGGCTAAGAGGGATGAAGTTACAGGAGAATGGAGAAAGTTACACAACAAAGAACTGCACGCATTGTATTCTTCACCTGACATAATTAGGAACATTAAATCCAGACGTTTGAGATGGGCAGGGCATGTAGCACGTATGGGCGAATCCAGAAATGCATATAGAGTGTTAGTTGGGAGGCCGGAGGGAAAAAGACCTTTAGGGAGGCCGAGACGTAGATGGGAAGATAATATTGAGGGAGGTGGGATATGAAGATAGAGAATGAATTAATCTTGCTCAGGATAGGGACCGACGGCGGGCTTATATGAGGGCGGCAATGAACCTCCGAGTTCCTTGAAAGCCAGTAAGTAAGTAAGTAATAAAACTAATACAGGCATTAAAAAATTGTGCAATAATAGGAAATACAACAGAATACGTGAAAGTGATAGACTAACTTTTGTGAAAATTAATACTGTATAATTTATTTCACAATATACAAAATATTACTTTGGGAGGCCGAGATGTAGATGGGAGGATAATATTAAAAGTGACTTGAGAGAGGTAGGATAAGATGGTAGGGACTGGATTAATCTTGCTCAGGATAGTAACTGATGGCGGGCTTAAGTGAGAGCGGCAATGAACCTCCGTGTTCCTCAAAAGCCATTTGCAAGTATTTTTTGTAGGTTATTTTACGACTCTTTATCAACATATCAGGTTATTTAGCGTGTGAATGAGATGAAGGTGATAATGCCGGTTAAATGAGTCCGGGGTCCAGCACCGAAACTTACTCAAAATTTACCCATATTGGGTTGAGGGAAAATCTCGGAGAAAACTCAACCAGGTAACTTGCCCCGACCGGGAACAACCCGGGTCACCTGGTTGCACGGCCAGACGCGCTAATCGTTATCCCACAGGTGTTGACATTTGTATTGTATTGTATTGTATTGTATTGCATTGATTAACATTCCATGGTATTCATACATTGCTTACAGCTAGAATATGGAACAAGTCAAAAAACTTAATACTATTATAAAGTCTAGATGAAATATATACAGAAGAGATTTACAATATAGTCTACTAGTACAACACAAAGTTTTACTGTCAATTTCATGAAGCGTTATTGAATGTCATGAATTCATCTACAGAATAGAAGGCGTGAGAAATTACGTACTTCTTTAATTTGGCCTAAATAATCTTATGTTTCGAGTTTCATTTTTATATCGATAGGGAGGCTATTAAAAATTTTTACTGCCATATAACGAACGCCTTTTTGATAGCATGATAGACTTGCCGATGGAGTATGAAAGTCATTTTTTTACGTGTATTTATGCTATGAACTGTTGAATTAGTTACAAAGTTTTCACGATTATATAAGAGGAAGAGTATTAATGAAAAGATATACTGACAAGCCATGGGCATTATTTGTAGTTATTTGAAAATAGTCCTACAAGATTCCCTAGGTTGGGCATCTACTATTATTCTAATTACTCTTTACTCTTCACTGTAAGTAAGTAATACAAAGTAATATATACAAATGACAGAATTATGAAAAAATAATGTGAAAAATTGTACTGTAATAGTTATCAGCAGGGAAAGGATTTATATGTAAATACATATTTACTTATAAAGCTAATATAATTTATATTTTGCATTATCTTTATGTTTCACAATGTGTAGGGTTGAAAAATCCTACTTTTATTTTCCATATTTTTCCATATTTTAGAGTTTAGTACATATTTTCGTTAATTTCCATATATTTTCCATATTTCATATAAAACAGTCCATATTATATTAGGTTTAACAATAAAACAAAACAAAATTCCATTAACTTTTAAAAATACATTTCAACAATAGAGATTTAAACACATGTTCAGTAATCCCTTTAACATCAGAGTTATTTGAAAATTAGCAGTCCTATCAACAATGGGAAAGTAAGTTACAAAACTGTATTAATTTAATTTAAAATTTTTAACAGACTTCAGTTGTGCAGCTCAACAGTTAAATGCCAGTCAGAGTACACATAGGTTCAGTTTTGTAAATCATACTATAAAGACGGTAAATATGCCAAAAGTACGTCATTCAGTCAATTTAAAATCAAAACTAACAAGTTACATTTCAGAATTTAAAGAAGATGGTTTATCAACTGACAATAAAATATTATTTTGTAATTTGTGTCAGTGTGCAGTATCATCTACACAAAAGTTCCTGGTGCAACAACACATTACAACTAGTAAACATCAGGCCAACAAACAACTAAATTCCAAGCAGAGACAATTGTTTTTAACACAACCAACAACATCGAATGTAAGATCTGAGTTTAACATCGACCTGTGCCGTTCTCTCATCTCTGCTGATATTCCTCTCTACAAACTAAAGAATAAGGTCTTCAGGGAATTCCTTGAAAAATATACTCAACATACAATCCCGGATGAGTCAACACTTAGGAAGACGTATGCTCCATCCATCTACGATGAGGCAATACAGAAGATAAGAGATGAAATTAAAGATAGTTCAATTTGGGTTTCCATTGATGAGACTCCCGACAAAGAAGGTAGACTTGTTGGTAATGTAGTTATCGGTTTGTTAAGTGAACAATATTCTGAACGAATTCTTTTACATTGTGATGTTCTAGAAAAGTGCAATAACAAAACTATAGTTAAACTGTTCAACGAAGCTATGGGTATCCTGTGGCCAAAGGGTATTATGTACGATAATGTGTTATTCTTTATTAGCGATGCTGCCCCTTATATGGTCAAAGCTGGACAAGCATTATCTGTTGTATATCCTAAATTGACTCATTTTACTTGTGTGGCGCATGCATTTCATCGTGTGGCAGAAGTGGTCAGAGACAATTTCCCTAAAGTAGATTTGTTGATTTCATCAGTGAAAAAAGTATTTCTCAAAGCTCCCAGTAGAGTTAACGTGTTGAAAGAAATGTACCCTGAAATTCCATTGCCACCAAAGCCAATTTTAACTAGATGGGGTACATGGCTAGAAGCAGTTGAATATTATGCCGAACATATAGACTCTATTAACAATGTTCTCCTTGCATTGGACTCTGAAGATGCAGTCTCAATTGATACTGCGAAAACAGTTACCTGTGACATTAGTGTGAAGAATGACTTAGCTCACATTCAGCATACATTTTCATGCATCATAAAAACGCTCAAAAGTCTCCAAAATAGGCACCTTTCACTATCTGAAAGTTTTGAAATTATAAATAGTACTGTGGAACAACTGAATCGTGGTAGAGGTAAAGTTGCAGATGCAGTAAGAGCTAAGGTGGACACTGTACTTTCAAAAAACCCTGGATATGAAGAACTACAAAAGGTTGTTGCTGTGATGAGTGGTGAATCAACAGTGAAGATTAACTTGGACTTATCCCCAGCAGACATTGTGAAATTGAATTATGTACCAGTTACTTCTTGTGACGTCGAACGCTCTTTTAGTCAGTATAAATCTATCCTCAGAGACAATAGAAGAAGATTCACTTTTCAGCACTTGAAAGAAATGTTTGTAACCTATTGTTATGGTAACAGACAATAAAAATTGTGTTTTGTTGAAACTACATTGGAAGATAAGGTACGTCCATTATATTTTTTGTTTAGTTTGATTAAAATGTACCAATATTTAACGTACATAGTCATTTTTTTATAATTTTAAGTCCATATTTAATTCCATATTTTGGTAAAAATCCATATTTAATTCCATATTTTGGTAAAAATAACTACATATATATTTACATATTTCATATATTTTTAGTCCATATAAATCCGTTCCCTGGTTATCAGTATCTCATAACTTACTTTTGTTGTTGTGGCATTATCGTTCTGCGAACGAAAACGGAGATTAAAGGAGGGGAGCGGGTACCTGCAGCCACAACAGAGTATTTTTTTCTCAAAACAACCATTGTCCACAGTTACCTGCATTTACACATGTATTTCTATGAGGCAATTTAAGTTACAAATGTACTTCAGCTTTCCCAAGTTTCTACAACGCCTTAAGAAATGGCACGGTGAATTTCATACTTGAAGTGCCAACAAAACCCATGCCAGGTACCTGCAGCCACAACAGAGTATTTTTTTCTCAAAACAACCATTGTCCACAGTTACCTGCATTTACACATGTATTTCTATGAGGCAATTTAAGTTACAAATGTACTTCAGCTTTCCCAAGTTTCTACAACACCTTAAGAAATGGCACGATGAATTTCATACTTGAAGTGCCAACAAAACCCATGCCAGGTACCTGCAGCCACAACAGAGTATTTTTTTCTCAAAACAACCATTGTCCACAGTTACCTGCATTTACACATGTATTTCTATGAGGCAATTTAAGTTACAAATGTACTTCAGCTTTCCCAAGTTTCTACAACACCTTAAGAAATGGCACGATGAATTTCATACTTGAAGTGCCAACAAAACCCATGCCAGGTACCTGCAGCCACAACAGAGTATTTTTTTCTCAAAACAACCATTGTCCACAGTTACCTGCATTTACACATGTATTTCTATGAGGCAATTTAAGTTACAAATGTACTTCAGCTTTCCCAAGTTTCTACAACACCTTAAGAAATGGCACGATGAATTTCATACTTGAAGTGCCAACAAAACCTATGCCAGATAGTTTTTTTCCTTGAAAATTTATGTTTTTGAACTGTGGTTGTTTCTCCGTAAAACCCTTCAATTATTCCTTCAGCGATGTCCAGCTCTTTCATCTACACCCACCGTGTGCAAGAAATATTGGAGAGCAAGAGTTCATGGCTTTACTGTCAAGAAACTCAGCATAGTTAGCAACTGCTTTATCCAATAGAGTGAGGAATGATATTCGCTAATTCATAATTCAGCTGCTCTAGAATAAAGCTTGTTACTAAGGACTAGTCTAATTATGCAGTTTGAGAGGAATTTTGGGATGCAAATGTTACGTTAATTGGGGGGCTGAAAATGAGAATGCTTGCGTTCGTAATCTGTCAAAAAAATTTATATAATGAAAGTAACAAGAAAAATTCGCTTGTTTTACAAGTACTAATTAACAAGCATACATTTCTCGCACTTTGTGAAATAATTCCAGTGGCAATGGTATGGTGATAACGATAAAGGTCATGATGGTGATGGAGATTCATATGATGTGATGAGGATTGTGATGAAGGTGAAGGCGTTGAGGATTGTGAAGGCGACCGTTATGGCAAGAGTAATGGTATGATAGTGTTTATAACCGTGACGATAATGATCACAATGACGTTTTTTATATACAGTAGAACTTGGTTATAACGACATCCAAGGGACCTTAAAAATTATGTTGTTATAAAAGAGTGTCGTAGTAACCAAGATTCACATTATCAATCTAGTTAGGTAGAAAATGAATAATAACAAACTTAATTAGACTTATTTTAGTTTTATGTATTGACTTTTAAGCCTATCATGAAGATAATAAAATACACGTAGGCCTATAATTATAAATACAGTATTCTGTATTAAAACAATTTGTTCAGTACTCACCAAACTACTTTACTCAGGAGTGAAGTAATCAGTCATTTTACTCTGTTGTTTCTTACTTGCCCAATACTCACTTTCTAAATTACGTTCTATGTTCATAATTTCAGCTGCTATTTCACTGCTCCCTCCTCTAGCTTCATAGAACATGTTCATAATTCTAATGACTTCTAAAGCGTCACTCACTTCTTTTAGTGACCATACTGCGTGCACTTAGTGAAAACTTCCTGTCGAAACTGACCTAATACCGCATGAATTAGGGCAGGTTACAATGGGGTGGGGAATCCGCCTGCATTCCAGAGGTCTATGACAGAAGGGGACAGATTTCAACAAAATATTTCTTAAACACAGAATAAATATGGGAAATGCGTGTTATTATTCGGTTGAGAAGCTCTTATCATCTAGTCTGCTGTCCAAAAATCTGAAAGTTAGAATTTATAAAACAGTTATATTACCGGTTCTTCTGTATGGTTGTGAAACTTGGACTCTCACTCTGAGAGAGGAACATAGGTTCAGGGTGTTTGAGAATAAGGTGCTTAGGAAAATATTTGGGGCTAAGTGGGATGAAGTTACAGGAGAATGGAGAAAGTTACACAACACAGAACTGCACGCATTGTATTCTTCACCTGACATAATTAGGAACATAAAATCCAGACGTTTGAGATGGGCAGGGCATGTAGCACGTATGGGCGAATCCAGAAATGCATATAGAGTGTTAGTTGGGAGACCGGAGGGAAAAAGACCTTTAGGGAGGCCGAGACGTAGATGGGAGGATAATATTAAAATGGATTTGAGGGAGGTGGGGTATGATGATAGAGACTGGATTAATCTTGCACAGGATAGGGACCGCTGGCGGGCTTATGTGAGGGCGGCAATGAACCTTCGGGTTCCTTAAAAGCCATTTGTAAGTAAGTATTTCTTAAAATACTTTTGTTCTTAGAAAATCTCATTCCAAATTGAGGTTGAAAATGACGTTATACATTTGTCGTATTAAGCAAAATAGAAAAGCGTATGCCTTATGGGGAATTAGTTGGGACCACAGAATATTTGACGTTATAGGCGAGGTGTCGCACAAAACGAGGTCGCTATAACCAAGGTCTACTGTATATAACTTTTTTTTTTGGTTATTTACGACGTCATATCAACTACTAGGTTTTCTAGCGTCCATAGTGATAACGAAGTAATATTTTGGCGAGATGATGTCTTAAAGGTATGCCAGTAGAGCATTTTCTTTTTCTTCTCAAGAAATTAAAATTGAATACTTTTATAATCCCTTGAAAATCTGTTCTCCGCAATGGGTTTCAGTTGACTGTTACACTTTTACTACGTCATACTACTTTTGACCAAGATAACGGTACAAAAGGAGTGTTTCAACCAATAGTAGCTGTTTATCGCTACAATTTTATAACTTCCCTAACATTTGTCTGTTTTTATCACTTCCGTAGCATTTTTTGTTTGCCATCATTTCAAACTGCAAATTTTACTTACTGTAGGCCTACTATGAAACGTGCTTTACGATCATCATTTGTTTACCGCATAGATAGCCAACTGAAAATTGCGTCTCCGTTCAAATATTTTTGTGACACTAACATTAGTGAAATAGCATTTTAGTAAGTCAATTAATATTTTATTGTGTAGGAATACTTTTTCCTTCTAATCTTTATACAGGGTCTTTCAAAAATACGGGGCATAATTTCAGGTATGTATTTCCCACATGTAGACAATCAAAATAGTTCATTACAACATGTGTCCGGAAATGCTTCATTTCCGAGTTATGGCCTTCACAACATTGAAATTCACCGGAACGTTTTTCTTTCCGCAGGTCGTTGTCATTACAGAAGATGTTCAAAATTTCCACCTCCTGCTTGAATACAGACCTCACATCGATGTCTCATTGACCTGCGAACACGATCCCAAACTCCAGGAGTATTGCGTATGTCCTCAGAACATGCCACAATTCGATTCCGAAGGGATTCCAAATCAGGCACCGGAGACGAATAAACCAATGATTTTAAATGGCCCCACAAGTAGAAATCGAGAGGGTTCAGATCAGGTGAGCGTGGAGGCCAAGCAATTGGGCCACCTCTACCTATCCATCGATCAGGAAACCTTCGATCCAAGTACCGGCGACGAGCCGTACGACTGAAGTGTGCAGGAGCGCCATCATGCAAGAAGTGAATGTGTTGACGATTGATCAGTGGAGTGTCTTCTAAAACATGAGGTATGGTGTTTTCCAGGAAGTTTGTGTACGCCTGCCCCGTAAGTCTGTTTACAAGTACATGGGGTCCAACTAATCGATCACCAATGATACCAGCCCACATGTTGAGGGAGAACCGCACCTGGTGATGAGATGGAACAGTTGCACGTGGGTTTTCATACGCCCATACATGCTGATTGTGGAAATTTGTTATGCCATCTCGTGTGAACTGTGCTTCATCTGTAAATAATACTAAGGCAGGAAAGTTCGGATTTACACCACACTGCTGCAAGAACCACTGACAGAACCTAACTCGTGCAGGGTAATCTGCTGGTGACAGGGCCTGTACACGTTGCAAATGATAAGGATACAATTGATACTCTTTCAACAGTCTCCAGACAGTCGTATGAGGAACATTGACTTGCAACGCTACCCTTCGTGTGCTGACAGAAGGAGCCGTGTTCACAGCCTCCAGAATCTCCTTCTGTACTTCTGTAGTTGTAGATCTTGGTCGTCCCCTTCCCAAACCAGGACAGTTAAATTTTCCAGACTCACAAAGACGGTAATGGAGACGTACAAGTGTCTTTCGATTTGGACATTGTCGCTGTGGGTACCTCTCCTGGTACAAACGACGAGCCAGCGCAGCATTGCCGTCCGCCTTACCGTACATGAAGTGTATCTCTGCCAGCTCTTGATTTGAATACATGTCGCACAGTCTAACGCATACACAACACTCAATGTAACCTTCGCCTCGGAATGAACTGTCAGAATGCCCTCTTAATGTCTCCTTTGACGGCAACGACCTGCGGAAAGAAAAACGTTCCGGTGAATTTCAATGTTGTGAAGGCCATAACTCGGAAATAAAGCATTTCCGGACACATGTTGTAATGAACTATTTTGATTGTCTACATGTGGGAAATACATACCTGAAATTATGCCCTGTATTTTTGAAACACACTGTATACTTTCTTTTAATCGTGAAATTGTCAGTTAAATCCAATTGAGCTTTGATTTTCTCTAGATAAATCAAAATCTCTAGTGAGATTACTGTTGATAATTGGGTTAAAAAACACGTACAGCTGTAAACCAAAAACGATGATAGGGTGGGGAAGCTTGTTTACTTACTTATTGTTTTTAAGGAACACGGAAGTTCATTACCGCACTCACATAAGCCCGCCATCGGTCCCTATTCTGAGCAAGATTAATCCAGTCTCTACCATCATAACCCACCTCCCTCAAATCCATTTTAATATTATCCTCCGAACTACGTCTCGGCCTCCCCAAAGATCTTATTTCCTCCGGCCTCCCAACTAACACACTATATGCATTTCTGGATTCGCCCATACGAGCTACATGCCCTGCCCATCACAAACGTCTGAATTTAATGTTCCTAATTATGTCAGGTGAAGAATAAAATGCATGCAGTTGTGCGTTATGTAACTTTCTCCATTCTTCTGTAATTTCATCCCTCTTAACACCAAATATTTTCCTGAGCACTTTATTTTTACACAACCTCAACCTCTGTTCCTCTCTCAAACAAAGTGAGAGTCCTAGTTTCACAACCATACAAAAGAAATGGTAATATAATTACAATTAAAAATGAAAACCAGATTATATAAAATATGTACCCCGTTGCGCGAAAAGGGACCTAATGTCGTGGAAGGAAATTTCACAGGAGAATAAAATAACTGCATTTCTTTGTTTTGACATCTTGCGCTACCTGTAGGCTTTTTTACATACTAAACTAGGACATAGTTTTACAAAGTGCTTCTTAAATACTTAAATCTTTCTTATAGTTGCTAAGAAAACAAATGAAACTTTTAGTTTCCATTTTTCTCGATAAGTACATAATGTAATATCAACATTCAATAAGTAATATATTAAAAACTATAGCACCTAGAACCATGAACTTTTTTTAAAAATGCTCAGTAATTCAACCTCTTTTTAAAACTAGAAAAAAAATGATAAATCCGACTTTAGGTCCCATTTCCTGCAACTAGTCACATGTTTATTTTTGAAGTAATAATAATCATCAATAGTAAAGAAAAAACTTGTTTTCCCTCCTTTTAAAGAAAAAATCAGTCACTATCCAATGAGTATTTTTTCCTCTCGTGATTGTAATTTGTGTTGCTAATTTTTTGTAATATCATTTATTGTGGAAACCTATTCAAAATAATATTAAAAGCACATTGGGAATGCACATTTGTATCGGCGGACGCATATAAATGCATGCTAATGTATGAGTTTACATGAATCTATATCCAATTCCCATGGTTACATCAAAACGCGGTGCCTAACATTCAAACAACAAATGCATGTGACTAACCACAAATTATTACTAATGAAGAATGACGAATAGCTGTTATTTCCATTCAATACGTGTCCATTATACATTTCCGCTGCTGTCAAATAGTTCTCACAACAAATTATTGTCCATTCGCCATTATGATTTATGAATACCGACATGAGCATATTGTTCAGACTATAACATTGCCGATACGTCATCCAGGCACGGTTGTGCAGTTTTTGTCAGTACTCTCTTCGAAATTCAGGGTGACTTCTCCCATTCTGATCACTTCGATAACAGTTACTTTAACTTGCCGATTGAACCTACAGCGGAATAATGGATCTTGTAGGGCCCTCCAGATTTTCAAGGGTCTTTATGTTGTAGAGTGCGCGAGCGGGGGGGTAGAAGAGTACAAAACATCTTGATCGCAGTTTAGCATGTAGAGCAACATGCAGACCCTCGAGAAGGGAAAGGGCAGGGAAAATGTAGGACTGGAGGTAATAAGGGAGAAGGAAAGGGCGATAAAGGGTGTACTAGTTACTAAAATATTCTGTATTTTCTATTGCATAAAGTACCGTGTTTAAAGACAGACACTTAACCAACGTTTTACCTCTCAGCCTTAAAAAGAACCTGATCCAAACTTTAGTGATGCCCCACTTCGATTATTGCGATTCTTTATTCACGAATCTAAATACTGATCTTGACCATAGACTACAACGTGTTCACAATATCTGCGTTCGTTTCGTTTGTAACATTAGAAAATTCGATCATGTAACACCGTCACTAGAATTGTTGTCTTGGAGTCCAGTTAAAGAAAGAAAGAAGATTCTTCAACTCTCTCTTATTACTATTTAAAATCATCCACACCTCCACACCCTCTTACCTAGCATCTCGTTTTCTTTACCTTTCACTACCTCGAACCCGGAACATGTATCTTCTCTCTATTCCTCTGCACAGAACGTCCTTCTACTCATCATCTTTCAGCATATCTATTCCACGCCTCTGGAATTCTCTCCCTGACCACGTCAGAGACTGTCGGACAATATCAAAATTCATATTTAAATTAAAAAATCACATTCTAGTTCATGGAATTGCTTGTTGAACACATGTCAGGTTGCGCAACTTCGGCTTAACCCATGACATATAGGCCTAGTAAATATTGTAACTATGCTGTTGTAAAATTGACAATTAATATGTAATGTACTTGTTATTATTATTATTATTATTATTATTATTATTATTATTATTATTATTATTATTATCATTATCATTATCATTATCATTATCATTATTATCATTATCATTATCATTATTATTATTATTATTATTATTATTATTATTATCAGTTATTACTATCATCATTGCTATCTCTGTTTTCTTTCTTTTTTCTTGTATTAGCTCGATGAGAGCTCTATAGTGTTCTTTTGACTCTGTTGACCCTCTATAGGGATTTAACTTAATGTGTATTACATTCATCAGTGCTTGTATTTCTTTTTTTGTATTTATATGTGCTATCTGGCAGGATGGAAGAGAAGTCCTTATGGCCTTAATCCTGTCAGATTAAATAAATAAATAAATAAATAAATAAATAAATAAATAAATAAATAAATAAATAAATAAATAAATATTGTACTGGTATTGCTGCAAATATATATTTCAAAGTTTGCATTTAAATAGACTACTTGTTTTTCCATATCTGAAATCGAAAAAAGTGGTTTTAGGATATCTGTGTACAGAGATTTGTTTTAAGCAACTGAATACTTGTTTACACTGAATGTCTCATAACACTGGATATCTAACAGTAAATTTAGAGTAGTTACTACAAAAACAAAAGTTATAAATAAATTTAAGCATCTGGATTCAATATGTTAAAGAACCCGGAGGTTCACTGCCGCCCTCACATAAGCCCGCCATTGGTCCCTATCCTGAGCAAGATTAATCCAGTCTCTACCATTACTGTATACCTTATCCCACCTCCCTCAAATCCATTTTTATATTATCTTCACATCTACGTCTCGGCCTCTCCAAAGGTATTTTTTCCTCAGGTCTTCCAACGAACACTCTATATGAATTTCTGGATTCACCTAAGCTTATACCTGCCCATTCCAAACGTCTGGATTTAATGTTCCTAATTATGTCATGTGAAGAATACAATGCGTGCAGATCTGCGTTGTGTAACTTTCTCCATTCTCCTGTAACTTTATTCCTCTTATCTCCAAATATTTTTCTAAACACCTTATTCTCAAACACCCTTAACCTCTGTTCTTCTCTCAAAGTGAGAGTCCAAGTTTCGCAACCATACAGAACAACCTGTAATATAACTCTTTTATAAATTCTAATTTTCAGCTTTTTTGAGATCAGACTGGATGACAATGTCTTCTCAACCGAATAATAATAGGCATTTCCCATATTTATTTTGCGTTTAGTTTCCTTCCGAGTGTCATTTATATTTCTTACTGTTGCTCCAAGATATTTGAACTTTTTCACCTTTTCAAATGATAAATTTCCAATTTCTATATTTCCATTTCGTACTATGTTCTGATCACGAGACATAAATATACACTCTGTCTTTTCGGGGTTTACTTCCAAACCTATCTATTTATTTGCTTCAAGTAAAATTCCCGTGTTTTCCCTAAGAGTTTGTGGATTTTCTCCTAACATATTCACGTCATCCGCATAGACAAGCAGCTGATGTAACCCGTTCAATTCCAAACCCTCTCTGTTATCCTGGAATTTCCTAATAGCATACTCTAGAGCAAAGTTAAGAAGTAAAGGTGCAACTACAGAAAAAATTTAATAAATGATGGAAGGAGAACAATTGATAGATATTAACATACTTGTGTTAGGGAATGAAACCATTTTTATAATACAAATAAAATTATCAGATTTTAGCATAAAATAGAGTGGCTCAAAGAAACGGGAGATTTTTAAATGGCGAAATAAAACTTTAAGGCCGTATTCATAGACATTTTTAGCGCGGGCTTCCGGTGGATGATCAGCGAAACTAACGTTTTTCATATTCATAAACCAATGTTAGCGATATGAATAATTCGTCCCTCCTCTGGCAAAGTCGGGACTAGTTTAGCACGCTCGTAGCAGGGCTAGCGAAATGTCTATGAATAGCACCCCTAGATATTAAATTATGTTTTATTATATGAAAATTTAGAATATAAATTAGTATGTCATTTGCATGTAACCACTACTTCTTGAAAATGACATCCTTCAAATGCCCTCAACAACGAGCACATTACATTTTTTTGTAAACGCTCTTGGAAGTTTCTCATTATACCTCTAGAGGTCTCTGATGTGAATTTTTAATTCATGTAATTCATACTGTTCTCCAACCAGGAGATCAACCGTGAAAGGAAAGTGCTTGCTATTGCGTCATCTATTGGAGCGAAGTAGATAGATAATATTATCGTTATAACGTCAGTTTAAAAACCATGCGCTCTCCTGCATATGTTATTGCTACTTACCAAAAAAAAAAAGTACTTCGATAAAATTGTATTTTATTCAAGTTTGTCAACTAACGAGGTATTGAATTTGTGTGGGTAATATGGAACCCCTCTAGCAAAATGCAAACAATCTTACAACAAAATGCAAACAATCTGAACTGTTTTTGTAAGGACTCCGAAAGTCTGTAATATGTGCTGCAGTTGAGGCTTTATGCCCTCTGCCAGATGTTTTTTCCTTCGGTGTTGGTGCAGGACTGATGTCTTCCGGTGTCACAAATGTAGAACTTTGGTCAATTTTCTCTGGAGTGCTAGGCAAATTTACATGATCTAAATCAGAAACTCCCTCAATTTTGTTTTCTGTGGCATCAGAACCATGTTCAGGGAATGCAGATTCCCTACTCCCATTTCCAGAAGCAATGAAGTCTACATCACTGAAAATGCCTCTGTTTAAAGGGTAGATCCCGGTAGCACGAAATCCATTCAGAGCTATCTCACCAGTCTGAACCTTAAGATAAGCTCGGCCAAAAACTTCAGCTATGTCGTAGCGAGGGTTCTATATTAACGACACTGTCATATTGAAATTATTGTCAGGTTATGTAACGGCCATTGCAATGCGAAGCAAAACATATTATAGTAGATAAAAGAACAATCCCTCGTCTATGAAATACAGCAATTATTAAGGTAAAAGGATGCATATATAACCTGTAAAGTTATACAGTACACATGCCTGCAAAAGTTTTGAAATGCACTGTAATTGAAAAAATATTCTCACAAACACACTGCTTCACTCACGCTGCTGGGAACGCTACTGAGCTGTAGGTGCATAGTATACAAGCAATATAAATGTCAACCACCAGATGTTTACACTTTGCAGAGACAGCAGCTAGGGGTTCCATATTAAGTACAGGTTCCATATTACCACCACTTCCTCTATGTGTGTATCAATGTTATTGTTTGTGCTGTGAGAGCTAGCCAATAGAGATACGAGTACCCACGTGTGTGACCTTATCAACATCAACATTCATTCACAGCGTTACCCCGCTTCGTCTCATTCCGCAGAGACTTTCTCGTGGTTGGAGTACAGTAAGTAGGTCATCCTTAGTAATTTGTCTTGTGTAAGTCTAATGATTTTATTTACTTACTGAGTATCTATTTAACTATGAAATATACTTATTGCAACAGCACAAGATAGGCCTACAGTATTTTGATTGTATCATATAAGAATATCAGTAACATCCCAACCGTTACATTTCGGACATAGGTGTATCAGGTTAAATCGATGTAGGTTAACCCAAACTGCAATATACCGTAAACTGGGGTAAAGAGGATCACATGTGGTAAAGTGGATCATATGTGTATTGCCTAGATAAGGCAGCGCCACATGGATCACACATGAAAAGAAAACCTTTCTTCTATAAATGCCACTAAAAATAGTTTTCTTTGCATGTGTGAACCATGTGGCGCTGACTTATCTAACAATACACATATGATCCACTTTACCAGATGTGATCCTCTTTACCCCAGTTTACGGTACTGAAGTATTTTACATTTCTCCTAAAACAACCTGTATATGTAGACTAATTTGTTATTTCAATAAATGAAACATTCAAATTTCCCCAGGAAGACGAGAAGGCTGAAAAAGAACAGAAGATGAAAGAAGAGGAGGAAGGGGGAGATTATGAAAGGAAAGAAGTGTAAGAGAAGTAAACGTAGGACAAGGAAAGTATGAGAAAGAGGAGGAATACAAGGAAAACGAAGTTAAAAGAACTGCACGGCCTGGTTACTCAGCAATTAGCAGCCCAGTGCCGTGCAAGGCACTCTCTAAGAGCTGTGGGTCGGCGAGTGAAATGGATTTGCTGATTGAGTCGCATGCGACTTGTCGATGGCCTCTTAAAATGTTTTGTGCACTGTCCATTATTCCTACAGAAGTGAAGTCCATTGTTCTTGTGCTCAATGACGTGGAAAACTGGTACCGACGCGCCACATGTTTGTGTAAGAACAAGGAAACAATGCCAAGGGGCTCAACAATAGTCTACATGTGGATATTAAATGGGCGAGTACAGTCGACTATCGCTGTGGCGACATTTGATGCCGCTGTTCAGATTGATCCACGTCCAGGGGTGCACAGTGCACATTTCTCGAGCACTACGACTGAAATGTACCTGGCAAGGCGGCAGGAAAGATTTGATCAATACTGAATCACCTCGCAAACGGGATTTAAGTTGATGATGATGATGATTAAGATGATTAAGATGATTATGATGATATCAATTATCATCAACTCAATAAATAAAATTATTCATTGTATTATATTTTTCTGGAAATAAACTAATTGTTATTGTTGATATAAACTGACAGAAATCGTGCTTATTCAAGTACAGACCTCGTCCAAATATGATTCACAACATGTACTGAATTCTTATGAAATACAGACATGGACAGATTATTAGCAAAATTGACAATTTTGTGATATATTTTTTACAAAATTTGACTTTTCAATTTAGAATAATGTTGACATTTTTATGATTATAGTACTCAGAAATATGTAAAAATGTCAACTGTATTCTGAATTGAAAAATCAAATTTTGTAAAATTATACCATAAAAATCGTCAATTTTGCTAATAATTTGTTCACGTCTGTACGTAAATGTAAGTTATTATAGTAGTCAGAAAGTAGATTGCGTATTGACGACAGACAAATTTTTATTTATTTCTCTTTTTTTATTTATCATACGCTTATTTCTCGCAACTGAAAATACATCACTATCTTCAAAATGTCCCTGGAATATTTTTTTTATCGAAATGAATGCCACCTGGGAATTTTTTTATTATGATTATGTGTTGGCAGCATTCATGACGTCACTTCCCCAAAAGTTTCATGAGCATGGCTAGTATTGTCATTTCGTGGGAAATTTTTGCAATTGAATACTTTTATTGGACTGCGACTGGCTTAAGAAACTCAACGCCCGAAAAAGCAAAAGGGAAAGAAAAAGAGGCGTACTTTAACATTATTTCTGTAATATACAAAATATTATAGGTGATGTGAATCGGTTTAGTTCAGAATTATTTCTTCCTTTAAGAATCAGAAAGAAATTAAGTTCAACTTGAATAATTTCAATTGATTTTGCATCGTTACAGGCTAGCTGTTACAAATATCAGGGAAAGGAGTCGTGTTTGAGCTGTGTAGAAAAGAAACAGCAAGGACGTTGCATAATTTTACATTTTAAGTTACATTTTCCTAATTAGTCGTATGTGAAATAAATTTTAATATCCAGGAGTTCGCAAACTGCATTTAATGAACTCCAAAATGCCAACATAATTAAATTAACAACCAGCTGTAGGTACACAACAACAATGGTTTTTAGTTGATTCGATAGTCCAAAGAATTTTATGTGACGAGATGGTGGACTGATCACAGAGGAGCAGAGAGACTGGTTGGCGACGCCATACAGATTAGCTATCCAGAAGAAAATTTGGATCAGAGATTTCTTATAACTAGAGACCAGAATTTCATGCACTATAAAATCCCAAAATATGCATGCTTTCATGCACTGTCAAACTATGAAACATGCATGAACAAGCGAAAAATACATTAAAATAGCTATGCACTTTCATTTTTGTTACAAATTTCTTATTTCACCTCACTTCCCTGAAGAAGATGGCAGAGCTGGCCCTCGAAAACTTGGAAGCAAATCGAGAACCCGAGAAGAGTTATTCTACATCAAACGCCGGGAAAGCCTCAAGTCAAACAGTCTAATAATAGTTATTTAATATTATCACAAACGATTAGGGAAAAACATGGAAATTTCACTTGAAGCAAGTAGAGAGTTGGGTTTGGAAGTAAATGCCGAAAAGACAAAGTACGTGATTAAGTCACGTGACCAGAATATCGTACGAAATGGAAATACAAAAATAGGAAATGTATCCTTTGAAGAGGTTGAAAAATTCAAATACCTTGGAGCAACAATAACAAATATAGGCCTATATGACACTCGCGAGGAAATTAAACACAGAATAAATATGTGAAATGCCTGTTATTATTCGGTTGAGAAGCTTTTTCATCCAGTCTGCTCTCAAAAAAACTGAAAGTTAGAATTTATAAAACAGTTATATTTACCAGTTGTTCTGCATGGTTGTGAAACTTGAACTCTCACATTGAGAGAGGAACAGAGATTAATGGTGTTTGAGAATAAGGTGCTTAGGAAAATATTTGGGGCAGGAGAATGGAGAAAGTTACACAGGAAAGAACTGAACGCATTATACTCTTCATAATAGGAACATTAAATCCAGACGTTTGAGACGGATAGGGCATGTAGCAAGTTTTGGGTGAATCCAGAAATGCATATAGAGTGTTAGTTGGGTGGCCGAAGGGGAAAGAGAGCACCTTGTTTATGATCATTGGGATTTGTATTCCTATTCATTATTGGAGGTTTAACAGGTGTCGTGTTAGCAAATTCATCAATTGATATTGTATTACACGACACTTATTATGCAGTAGCTCACTTTCATTATGTTCGTAGAGGGGAGGGTAATATTAAAATGGATTTCAGGGAGGTGGGATATGATGGTAGAGACTGGATTAATCTTGCTCAGGATAGGGACCGATGGCGGGCTTATGTGAGGGCGGCAATGAACCTCCGGGTTCCTTATAAGCTTTAAGTAAGTTAAGTATTATTATTATTATTATTATTATTATTATTGTTATTATTATTGTACAACACAAATTATTCTAGTGAGAATCAAACACCTCTTCTTATATCTCACCAAAATCGAAACTCATGGCTCTGATTTTCACGACGCATCATACCTGCACTTCAACCGACGAGCATACTTTCCATTTCACAAATAAATACTGTTTCAAACAATTGTACTAACATCACTACTCTCACCACGTAAAGTTACGGAAATGTATACGGCATCAATGATATTTAATTGAACTAATTTGTCCCAACATGAAGGCCAACACACGTGATCACTTCTTCACACGAACACATCCGCCCTTCAGTCATGACTGACAGACGGTTTCAATCATAATTATACCTACAAAGCTACAAACTAGCAGTCCCCACATCAGTTCCCAGTGAGGGAAGCGGATATTAATTACTTGTACCTAACCAGGAATTTCTAACTTGTTTAACGATGAATTCAAATGCAAAGTACGAGTATATTCAGAGCCGGTAGGATTGTGCATTACACAGTGATACCTAGGCCCATGTAACTTATATTCAGTTAGAGATCCAGTAAGTTATCTACAGCGACGGTTATTTACTTACTTAGGTTCATCTGTGTGAGGATTGATTCCTTCTATCATAAACATTTGAAAATAGTAGTAGCCTATAGTAGGCCTAGAATAGCCTATATGTATTTAATCTGGTAGAGATAAGATCGAAGCTAGTTCGAATAATTAAAATGTGTCTCAGTGAAACTTACAGCAGAGTCCGTATAGGTCAATTTCTCTCAGATGCGTTTCCAATTCACTCTGGGCTAAAGCAAGGAGATGCACTATCACCTTTACTTTTTAACTTTGCTCTAGAGTATGCCATTAGGAAAGTTCAGGATAACAGAGAGGGTTTGGAATGAATGGGTTTCATCAGCTGCTTGTCTATGCATATGACGTGAATATGTTAGGAGAAAATCCACAAACGATTAGGGAAAATAGGGGAATTTTACTTGAAGCAAGTAAAGGGATAGGTTTGAAAGTAAATCCCGAAAAGACAAAGTATATGATTATGTCTCGTGACCAGAATATTGTATGAAATGGAACTATAAAAATTGGAAATTTATCCTCTGAAGAAGTGGAAAAATTCAAATATCTTGGAGCAACAGTAACAAATATAAATGACACTCGCGAGGAAATCAAACACAGAATAAATATTGGAAATGCGTGTTATTATTCGGTTGAGAAGCTTTTGTCATCCAGTCTGCTGTCAAAAAATCTGAAAGTTAGAATTTATAAAACAGTTATATTACCGGTTGTTCTTTATGGTTGTGAAACTTGGACTCTCATTTTGAGAAAGGAACATAGGTTAAGGGTGTTTGAGAATAAGGTGCTTAGGAAAATATTTGGGGCTAAGAAGGATGAAGTTACAGGAGAATGGAGAAAGTTACACAACACAGAACTGCACGCATTGCATGCTTCACCTGACATAATTAGGAACATTCAATCCAGACGTTTGAGATGGGCAGGGCATGTAGCACGTATGGGCAAATCTAGAAATACATATAGAGTGTTAGTTGGGATGTCGGAGGGAAAAAGACCTTTGGGGAGGCCGAGACGTAGAGGGAAGATAATATTAAAATGGATTTGAGGGAGGTGGGATATGATGATAGAGACTGGATTAATCTTGCTCAGGATAGGGACCGTCCACACCTGTGGAGTAACGGTCAGCGCGTCTGGCCGCGAAACCAGGTGGCCCGGGTTCGAATCCCGGTCGGGACAAGTTACCTGGTTGAGGTTTTTTCCGGGGTTTTCCCCCAACCCAATACGAGCAAACGCTGGGTAACTTTCAGTGCTGGACCCCGGACTCATTTCACCGGCATTATCACCTTCATTTCATTCAGACGCTAAATAACCTAGATGTTGATACAGCGTCGTAAAATAACCCAATAAAAAAAAAGGATAGGGACCTATGGCGGGCTTATGTGAGGCGACAATGAACCTCCGGGTTCCTTAAAAGCCAGTAAGTAAGTAAGTACAAGTATAGTATAATATAAATTCAGATATGTAATGTTAGGCAATTACCGGTACTAGAATTATAGGCTATATTATATCTGTAAACTTGAAAATTTATTTTCTGCCCTATTGCGACTAAATGTTTATATGCTGAGATAAGAGGTCACTTCATTCTCCATCTCTCATTCCCCTCGATCTACAAACACAGTTGTCCATGCGTTTTGTAACTTCATACGTTTCGTTATCCTGGAACGAGACCTGCTCATGACGTCATATTTTCAGAATTCTCATTTAACTGCAGCTAAAACTAACCAAGTATGATTAGTCTAAAAATCAAACTTATCAACATTTGTAAACCTTGTGAAGGAAACTGGAAAGTGTAACGGAGAAATCTGTCTAATATTCAAGAAGAGAAGTGGAGAAAAATAAGAAGAAGAAGAAAAAGAAGCTGACGTCTAAATTCATCAATTCCTTTATGTCAGAATATGGTCCCATTTATACCGAATAATCGAGACTTTACTGTTGCTACTTTAAAAGGACATAAGACAACTCATTCAAATGAGAAACAACTAAGCCTACTCTGCCAAAAGACCGGCGCTGGAGCAGCGTCCTTTGTGTTGAGATGAAAAGGTATCCAGTGGCCTTAAATGATATTTCATACAACTTATTACTTATTTCGCGGCTATTTTTTATTCCTCCGTGTCCCCTTTTCCTTGTGTATATATCCAATTCCTTCCACTCCGACTGTTTCTGTTTGCTTTACCACACAATGCCATGTCATATCATTTTTCCATCTCTCTCCCTCTCCCTGCTTCTTTGGCATCTCACCATCTTGTTCCCCATTTCCCAAGGGGAATCTCCTCACGCCTTTGTTTCCACTATGCGACACTGTTTTAGAATTCTGTACCACGTTTTCGATTTGCTACTGCTACATTGTGGAGGGACCAAGGACAGGTGGCAGCACTTACTGGGAACAAGGATCTACAGGACACCGGTAACTAAGTAACTGATCATGTAAATACCCGTGCAGGTTCCAACGAGAAACTCTTCAATGTAAAATGCCACAAAGCCATTAATTATTTGCCGAAAGCAACGACAAACACTTCAAACGTTAAGACTGTATGTATGTATTTATTCACACTGCAATGGTGGCAATGGTAACTAATTACACTCAATAATGACAATAATAAACTTATTAATTAAAAATACAATTAATAATAATACTAATAATAATAATAACAACAACAACAACAACAGGGAATATACTAAATTAAATGAAACGATCACTTAAAATAACATTTGAAATATTCTAATTTGTATCTTAAAACTAAGATCGAACTAAAACCCACGAGTATGATATGTTCATATCTGCACAAGTACCTTTCAAATTACACTCATTTCGCTGTCAACTCACTCACTGCACTGGAACTACGACACATTTCACTGATTCTATCCTGATTTCACTAACACTTCAAAAACATTTCACTATTCAAATACTATGCACTGCCACTATAAACTATAAAGCTTCACTGACAGGAACACGTTTCACTTACACAGCACACTTCACTGACACGACATACTCCTTCACTGATACAACACACTTCACTGACACAACATAATTCTTCACTGATACAACACTTCAATAACATATCATTTACACCCTTTACATACTGTGTATAATTACCGTTGACTGTTAGCATTTACAGATTAAAAATTATCTATCTCGATATTATAATTTTAGCATTAATTGTAATGCACAGTCTGATTCGTTTGGGTATACTGGGTGTTAATTTCAAAGTGTGTCATGACATCACTGTTGTGAGTCAGCGATTTGAAGTGAGTTTCAGCTTTTATGTCAGAGAAGTTGGCTATTAATCAAGGCGTTCAATCTGAACTTGAGAACGTGTACGGTATAGCTTGAACGTCGTAGCAACAGATGACGGTCTGTAAAGTCTGTGTGCTACCATAACCTCTTTCGAACTGTATTTTGCACGGGCAAGTCGTACGCAGGGTATTTGTTATCATCGGTTGCGTACGGCAACATTCCACAACACAAATCAAATGCTCCGTGTCCATGTTGACCGTCGTGCTTAATGTCAACAAATACGTAAGTAATCGTCTTAACCCTCTCCACATATCCCGACAGTAAGAAAAGAACTCACCTCAGTACATGTTTCCAAACAGTTCACATTCCTGCCACTACCGGCGTTACCGTACGTATCGGTAAGTACTCTTGGGAATGAACGCCGTACTTGCTAGGCAACTTCTCTGGCACATAAGTAATACATCTCTGCGGAAGTGTAGGAAGATTGAATTCTCTAGGCTCAACGACTAGCCACATGACGACATACAGCGAGCCATGACACACTTTGAACTGAACACGCAGTAGATAATATTAATTTATTATTATAAAGCTATTATGATAGTAGGAAAAATTTCTTGCTGATTTATTATGATTAAAAGATGGAAGTTTCCATATATGACAATCAACGAAGCATAATCTGAAAGGACAAATGAAAATCGTAGAAGATTAAAATAGCTACTACAAAT
Source organism: Periplaneta americana (assembly GCF_040183065.1). Lineage (NCBI taxonomy): Eukaryota > Metazoa > Arthropoda > Insecta > Blattodea > Blattidae > Periplaneta > Periplaneta americana. Next base: position 20,361,867 of record NC_091120.1, read on the forward strand.
CAACAGCGGGCACAATGTGTTCTTTGGTATGCTAAAGTTGAGAGTGTTAAAAGAGTTCAAAGGGAATTTCGACGTGAGAATGGTGTGCGTAATGTACCTAAATACGATTCCTTAATGTTGTGGTATCGAACATTTGTAGAAACAGGTTCTGTATTAAAAAAAACATGCAGGAGGTCGCAGGCGAAACCCAGTACGACAAGCAGCTATCTCTTGGGTTGGTCCTCAAACTCTCCAGATCTAACCCCTCCTGACTTCTTCGTGCAGGGTTTTGTTAAAGATATTTTTTATTCACAGAAACCCAGGAACATTGACGATCTGAGAGTAAAAATTACTCAAGCCTTTCAACAAAATAACCCCTCTTATGTTATAACGGACATGGACTGAATTACAGCACCGTTATGAGTTATGCAGGGTGCGCAATTGGGGTTATGTTAAGATCTGAGGAATCTCTCATCTTTCAGTGTTGTTTGCACAAAGTTTCAACAAATAAAGTTCAGTAGTAGGGGAGAGTCGGGTAGTATCGGACATCGGGTAATATCGGACAGTGAGTTTCTTTCATCTACCGCACGATTACAGTACCTGATTGACATGGTTACGTTTCTGTGATGTCTCATAGAGATACGTAACCATGTTATTCAGGTACTACCATATGGTGGTAGATGAAAGAAACGCACTGTCCGATACTATCCGATGTCCGATACTACCCGACTCTCCCCTAATTGTTTTACGGTGTTTTGATTTTATCCATACTCAAACGTATCAATCTGTATATGAATTTATATAGTTCAGAATAACTGAGCAGTTTCATAAAAACCTACTTCTAGACCAATGAAGACAGTTGAAGGTCAAACAAAACACCTATAGTCCAAAAACATATATTTCAGGAGAAACACAAAACTATCTGGCATGGGAGTTATTAACACTTCATCATTCCATTTTTTAAGGTATTGTAGAATAGTGTCATGCAATACACGCGCTATGTTCGTACCAATATCTCAATCATGTTAGCGTGAAACATTTACCCATACAATTTCAAGCTCTAGTACTGCTTCTTATGTGCGCGGCAAAAGCCACCTGAGAGAAAAATACTTTAGAACGTGAATTGTGGTATTAGTTATGGAGTCATCTTTAGGTACAGAAGTAACCCCATGGTAGAAACTTAAGCAACGAAAGGAGAAGAAACAGGATATAATAAAGAAATATAATATGCGTTACAAGAGCGGTATGTTGAAGTTTTCATGTTCGAGGAAAAGTTTGAAAAAGCGAAACGTAGTTGAGCTTTTTTAATTTCCGAGAATTGAAAGAAACCATACCGCTCTTGTATCGTACATTATTTTGTGCGAAGATCGTTTATTACATACCTGAAAGACGAATTTCTAATTAGTTGCAATGAAATCTCCATCTTGGTTTCTGTTCAATGACGGTAAATTTGTAAAACAAAAATATCTATCTTCAACATTGTTGCTTTAAAATGTTTTCTGTGTTTACTATACCCAGCAGGCCGTGATATACGTCTGTCTTTTTTTTTCCCCCAGTCCATAAATGCGAACTTAAAACAAACGGTAAGGTTCTGTAATGATTTATTTTTCATTTTAATATTTTAACAATATTATTTATATAACATATTGCAGTAATAACATCGGCATCTGGAATCTTGTTGACTTTTTCACGGCTTCCTTAATGTTACATACATCATGAATGCAGTAGACTAACTTTAGTGGAGTTGTAGAGTTTACTTAATTTTTGCAAATATTTTAAAAAATAATTAACAGTGCAATTTAGGTGCAATTGCAGTGGTAAGTTTCCAATTTATAATTATTACTATATTGAACGTCTGTAAAAATAATATGTTAAAAGCAGTTAGAATTTACAAAACAGTTATATTACCGGTTCTTCTGTACGGTTGTGAAACTTGGACTCTCACTCTGACAGAGGAACATAGGTTCAGGGTGTTTGAGAATAAGGTGCTTAGGAAAATATTTGGGGCTAAGCGGGATGAAGTTACAGGAGAATGGAGAAAGTTACACAACACAGAACTGCACGCATTGTATTCTTCACCTGACATAATTAAGAACATTAAATCCAGACGTTTGAGATGGGCAGGGCATGTAGTTGGAACACCGGAGGGAAAAAGACCTTTAGGGAGGCCGAGACGTAGATGGGAGGATAATATTTAAATGGATTTGAGGGAGGTGGGGTATGATGATAGAGACTGGATTAATCTTGCACAGGATAGGGACCGCTGGCGGGCTTATGTGAGGGCGGCAATGAACCTTCGGGTTCCTTAAAAGCCATTTGTAAGTAAGTAAGTAAAAGCCTAAAGCAGTAAAATCAATATGTCACTTAAGCGGCAAGAAGAGGGAAATTGTTATGTGTGTTAGGTTGGGAATACTGAATGTGGAATTTTAGACTTACCGCGGTTTGGTTTTGTGCGGAAACCAAGCAAATACGCACGATCTCGCACAAAGGAAGTTTAAAGGAGAGACACACTTTTAGTCACAACAGAGTGTTTTTTCTTAAAATAACCGTCGTCCATAGTTACTTACATTTTTACATGTATTTTATGAGACAATTTAAGTTATAAATGTTCTTCAGTTTTCCCTAGTTTCTACAGTAGTGTCTTGCAGTGTTCGAACATGAAAGAGACAACCAAGACATTAAAAACTTCGTTTTATTACACATGAAAAACTAATCGCAAAATATGTGCTAACCATTGGCAAACATCATGGACAGAGTCATCATCCAGAAAACTTCACGAAATAGTGCAACATTCCAGAATGAAATATCCACTACAAAATTTTAAACGTCAAGATCAAGTAATAATCACCAGATTGCGAGTTGGCTACACCAAAATTACACATTCTTATCTTTTAGACAGAACTCCTCCTCCAACATGCACCAATTGCCACAATAGGGTCTCTGTACGCCATTTAATTTCTGAATGTCCACTATATCACCTTCATCGAGATCAATTTCATATACCAACAGATTTATCAAGAGTTCTCAACAACCCATCATTTAGTTCAAACTTAATTAAATTTCTGAAAGCTATCAACATTTACAAATGTATCTAAATGATTATTGTAATACAGTACACTCTATGTAAACTGTAAGAATTGTTTATGTATTGTCGCGATATGACTTCCTAAGTTAAAGCGACATAAAATAAATAAATTAAAAAAAAAAAGAATTCTTAAGGGCTTAAAACATGAGGAAAGGACAGCGAATATTTTATAACAAGGTGGAACAAACACGACATTCTTTGTTCTGCGAAGCGAACAGTGGCGAATATCGAACTTCAGCAGGACTGTACTCGACAGATTTATAATTTAATTTATTCTTGCATTTCTTTTCGCACCAGATTTCATATTATGCATTACACTTATTTCCTTTGTTGCTACCAGTGTCCATTAGTTATGAAGATAAGTGTATTAAAGCGTCAAATCAATAATTGAGAAAGGGAAATCAAAAACTCTCCAACTCCAATATACCAAATTTTGCAGGAGAGGGAAAAAACGTATTGTGACAGCGACGTGAGATTCGAACTCACGACCAGCGTCCCGCAAGAGAGAAGATCGCGCGGAGCACTTTGAGACGGCGCGCGGCGAGAGAGTGGAGATGGAGTTTGCGCGCGCATCTTCTGCTTGCCTAGAGAGGCCGAGAAATCCGTCGAAGTGGAAGACTCGCGAATTCGAACTTTCGAGGCTACGTCGCTGTGGTTATAAATTACGGTCGCGAAGGAACGACAGCAGATTTTCAGTTGATTAATCAGCCAGTCAGTGACTAAGCCAGAGCAAGCCAGTCTTGTGTACCGGAGTTCGACTCGAGTGTGCGTCCGCAACTGTTGTCAACATCCGAGGACCTGAGTTCGAGTGCAGTGGACCGCAGTTGGAGGGACCTGAGTTCGAGTACAGTGAACTGTCTCTGAAGGTCTTTGGTTCGAGATTCTGTGAACTCGAGTGACTGAGCTAGAAGAACTGTGAACTGAGAACTGATAGTTCTGATTTGTAAATAGTGCTTTGTAAATATTAGTTAAGATTAACAGTTCATTGTTGTTCGTAATAGACCAAGTAAATTGTCATTGCCGTCAGTGGAGTGCTATAACGAATACTGTGTTGAGTAAAATCCAATTGTTGACGAGAGCGTTTAAGGCGAATTGTAGAAAGGAATTATTGTTGGAAGAGTAAAATCCTATTGTTGAGTTGAAAGAAATTCACAGTATTATTTCTCTTACTAACTTTAAATACTATACATTTACTGTATATATTAATATTGTGTAAAATTACATTCTTCATCAATTAAATACTTCAAAACCTAATTTTTTATATTATCTTACGCTACAATTTGAAATAAACACTGCTGGAGTTAGTGGTTTTCTGACTTCCACAGTGTATGAATTAAGAAAAGTAGATAAATATGAGCCATGTGAAGAAAAAAGATAAGTATATCATAATTTCCTTATGAAACATTGGAATATATGAGAAAATGGAAGTTTATTATTGAGATTGACATTGCTACATTTTTTAAATTTCAAATATATGACACAGAAAATCACAAATTACCATAAAGAACATCAAAATACACAAATAAAACCACAAAAAATGTTAAAATGTTAACACAGTCTCATTCATGTTACAGATTCTGTTTTTTCTCTCACTCTCATGTTCTTCCTTTGCATCTAGATTCTAGATAATTACTGTCCGCAAACAGAGTTTGGTAATACGTCCTACTTTCCTCAGAAATAATCTGCATTCAATTTTGCAAGTCCTTTTGCTTTCTTCTTTCAATGGCAATGCTGAATTGTACTTTAGTTGACTGGGGAATGATGCATCTGTATTGGGTTTCTGGAAGTTAATCGACTCGATATTGTGCCTTTAATAGTCTTACTTACATGGATTTCACAGATTTCTGTGACATTCTGAATACCGTATCGTATCACTTTATTCAGCTGGTTGAGCGATAGTGTTGCCACCTACCGGTAAATTAAGCTTGGAATGCAAAAACTCTCTTATTCCATGGAGTAAGTGGAGTTCTGACTTCCACGAGTTTTAAAACAGCCCCCAGAATGCAGATGAATGTCGATATTAGTGTATTCTTGCCTTCCACGCATGCGGGACAAACTAAAAAGCATCATCCAGCTCATAACTCAATTTTGTCAAAAATTGGAGTTAGTGAGTTTTTGATCTTCCTGTCTCAATTGTAGGCCTATATTAAGCAAACATATTTTTTTAATAAGACAAAATAAATTTTCTTCAATTGTTACTCCGTTTGTGTACTAAGAAAATCTCGGTTTCATGTAATGAAGTGCGCCTGATGTTCCGTCTGACTGCAAAACAAGAGGCGTAAGCGGTTGAAAAATCGAATATTCGGTCGGTTACCCGACCTTGACGGATGCTCTCTAACCGGTCGAATCTAAACCGGTTGTAAGTGCTATTTTGCAGCTCTCTGGAAACACGGGCAATAAAGTTGTATAATCCAGATTACTGAAATGCTGTAGTAAAGGCTTAAATATATAACATAAAAATGAACGTTCATTGAATTTTCTTATTTCTGATTTATGAAGATAAAGTACCGTAATGATGCGAAAATCTATTTCGCGATTTCCACAGAAACACATTTACATTATACCTTGCAGAAGATGGTTTTTGGTATAGACTCCTCTGTTCAATGTACAGATTTATCATAACTACAGGACGATTTAGATTGTATTCAATCCCCGAGTCAATTCAACCGGGAATGAAGCACAAGAAATATAATAATTTTTACTGAGAAATTAACGGGCATTTTATTAAAAATTAACACACACTGGCGAGTTTCTCGAAAATAGTTCTAACCACGTGTTTTTTTATTCTGAACAACGTTTATCTAGAAGACTGAGGTAGACATAATATATATGCCACGCTTAAGCATAACATTGTTAAACGCCAATAATTCAGTAAAGGCTATGTGAGATAGACAAAACAAACTTATGTTTGTGTAAATTATAGAGACAATAAGGATGAAATTTTGATCTCTTTTAATGAAGAAACGCATTTCCTATTATTTAAATTAATTATCAATCTCATAGGCCTACTAAATGTGTACGATCTTTCATTACTTTGGGGCGCTCGGAAGCGTATTTTTTTTAATTTTGGTTATTTTATGACGCTATATCAACTGCTATGGATATCGAGCGTCCGAATGAAATGAAGGTGATAATGGCAGCGAAATGAGTCCAGGATCCAGCGCCGAAAGTTACCTAGTATTTGCTCTTAATTGATTGAGAGGAAACCCCGGAAAATTCTGAACCAAATGACTTGTCCCAACAAGGATTTAATCCTGGGTCCGCTCGTTTCACGGTCAGGCATAATTTGTTGTTTTGATGCATAATATCTCCCCTCAAAATATTGGAACTTTTTTTTCAGAACACCCTGTATAAACGATTCTCAACACGTTTTCACTTAATATTATTTGTTTGTTAGTAAGTTTCTGAAAAAAATGTGTTACTTTTCAAGAACGTTTCACAGAAGAAAACTATCTGTGTTTATACGTACTTCCATATACCAGTGATGTCAACTGATGCCCATAGGAGCAAGCGCGCGCTTTAGAGCCCAGGAGAGCCCGAGCGCTTTACAGAGGAAAGGAAAGGGACAGACGAAAGAGGTAGTATATGAAGCTTGGTCGAGTTATATAGCCTACAGGGATGGCCAGCACTGATTCAATGGATAAAGGGAAGAGAACTTATTAAAACTGTATCCATGTTCATTTTTAGATTTGTCTGAGAAGTATAAGTGCATTATAAGAATGTAATTTTTAATTTTAATGCTCATTTTTCACAAGTTTGCTTTTTTATTCAAAATGAATATTTTCTCAACTTTTTTTACAGAAAAGTGAAATTTTTAGATATGCTTGTTTAGTAGCCTTATAGGTACTAAAACAATGTTTTCGTAAATCTAATATGTCGTAAATACGTATTACTGAAGATAGTGTATTAAAATGTTTGAAAATATTCACATGGAAAATGTTTGTAAGGAAATGATTTAACAAAGCAAATACTGTTACATCACAAACAAAAGATATGTGCCTATGTGTTGGTAAAACGTCAGCTCTATAGCTTCAGCAGATTTCGAGATAATTTAATGTTCTGATAACAGAAAGTTGCGCACCAATATCAACTAAAAGCATAATGCGATAAGAGTTTTATTACGTAATATTAGTTACAACCTAGACAACTTTGCTTTATACTATAATATAGTTTTGATTACTTTTATAAGGCTAAAGATACCATCAATATCAATTTCAACTTATCATGTCATATTCTGTATCTTTCTTAGGGATAACACTTTCTTTATGAATTCACTTAGTACAGTATAGTTGTAGTTATTATGGAATTTGTGTGAATATTCCTTCTTTACTCTTTATTATATTATTAACGTTTAAAACACAACTGCAATATTAGTCTAAGAAATAGGTGTTAGTAATTTGGTTTACAGACAATGTAGAAAATAACAAACAGAAAGAAGTCATATAAAAATAACGACATAAAATTTCACGTTCCGTTTGAAGTTTGTGCACCACTGTTTTCTTAATCCAACAGGCTGCTTATTCCTCCTAGCATACCTAGCGCTTAATGCCCGCGCACGACGTCAAGGTCAGAAAAATGCGCTTGCTTTGACATCACTGCCATATACAGGGACATCATTGTATTTTTACTAACATTTTTAATATTAATCTGTCTATACCTTTAGAGAACCGGAAACACCGCTTGCTCCCCCCTCCAAGACTGGAGTTCGATGATACTGACGTAAAACACAAATCACTCTACTAGGTATAGGATGGAAGAAAAGTAGTTCATCCATTTACGTAAACTAGGAAATATCGCGATTTTGAGTTTGATCATTTTCATTAGGTTTTTCTTTAATCAAAGTACAGTACTGTATTAAGAATAAGTGTTTTTACTTACGAAGTGAGTTATCCATGCGAACGTATTCATTATGCAGTGTATATTATACTGTCTACAGCACATTAGCGTACAATATAGAGAAAGAAGTTAAATTGAAAAATAATCATAATATGAATATTTAAACACAATTTTGAAAATGGTGGCCGTTCATTTCGATACAGGCTTCAGTTCTTTTGTGCATATTATCGCACTATAGACTATTGCATCTAATTCCAATTGCCAGTTTCGTCCTTCGTACTAGTAACTCATGTTGAAATAATTCTGTACCTACTCTACGTACTGTAAATTCAATCTTCACTTCTGCCCGACTCGAAAATATAAAATTACTCAGACATGCTATCTACTGTCCGTCCAAGTGGTTATGCCGCAGGATTGTAGAAAGGGAGGAAATCACGTGACAGTTAATTACTTAACGAGGCCCTTTTATTTAAGTTAAATTAAACAGCTGTATGATATTACGTAAACTTCCAATTCCTAAAGGAAATTAATGTTTTCAGAAAAGAGCTAAGACAGCCCAGCTATTACAGAGGGGCGAGCAGAAGCAGGTGGGGGGAAATCGGAATGCGACGTAGGCAAACGGACAGTACCTGTGCGAAAATATGATCCAATATTGAAAGCTCTTTCGTCACTGGAAAACGCGAACATATTTCTGGAACGTACTATACTCAGTAACTCAGTACTGCTTACTATCTGCGGTCTTGGTTCTGTGTGGAGTTGGAACTTCCTTAGTAGAAGGGGTGGGAGTGAAGTACATTCAAAAACTCAGGTACAATAAAAATTGAAGTAAAAATAAAATGATGTCCCTGTACTATATCGTTTATGGCAAGAGAGACGCTCAGAAATGTTATATTATATTATTTTAGACTCTTTGGATGATATATTCATCAGATGAACAGTGAGATTACGCTATAAATACTCAACACTATTGTTAATGGATTGAGTGCAATTAATTTCCCGCAACTCTACAGCCCACTAAAACAGTTTGTCATGAATAGAGGTATAAATATGCGTTATAAAACTCTATATAGTTTCACGGTGCAGAGCTCACAAGGCCCTTTGTAATGCTGCCTTAACGGCTATTTTCAAAATGTTTGTACAAATTTACGGTTCCTGACATGTACTGTATTTTCATAAACAACGAAAGCACGCGCTGTTTTACAATTCGCCTTTATTGTGCTGCTTCTTCTACTTTCTCCCCACGACAAACCAAAACATTTATACAGATTTACTTTCAGATGTGTGCAGTGTGATTGGGACACTGACAGTAATTTATTTTGAAAAGTAGCGCATTAAAATTTTCGACACAAAAATATTTGTAACTGAACCATACGTGAACTTTCACTTGAGCTTGACTTCATCAATCAACCCTAACAGGATGTAAGGTCAGTGGCGTATCACTTTAAAATTTCAAATGGAAGTAGGGGGTCAAATAGGGTAGGTATCATTTGATAGAGCTCTTCAAAACAAACAACTTTCATACTTATTTACTTACTGGCTTTTAAGGAGACCGGAGGTTCATTGCCGCCCTCACATAAGCCCGCCATAGGTCCCTATCCTGAGCAAGATTAATCCAGTCTATATCATCATATCCCACCACCCTCAAATCCATTTTAATACTATCTTCCCATCTACGTCTCGGCCTCCCTAAAGGTCTTTTTCTCTCCGGCCTCCCAACTAACAGTCCATATGCATTTCTGGATTCGTCCATACGTGCTACATGCCCTGTCCATCTCAAACGTCTGGATTTAATGTTCCTAATGATGTCAGGTGAAGAATACAATGCGTGCAGTTCTGTGTTGTGTAACTTTCTCCATTCTCCTCTAACTTCATCCCTCTTAGCCCCAAATATTTTCCTAAGCACCTTATTCTCAAACACCCTAACCTATGTTCCTCTCTCAAAGTGAGAGTCCAAGTTTCACAACCATAAAGAACAACCGGTAATATAACTGTTTTATAAATTCTAACTTTCAGATTTTTTGACAGCAGACTAGATGATAAAAACTTCTCAACTGAATAATAACAGGCATTTCCCATATTTATTCTGTGTTTAATTTCCTCCCGAGTATCATTTATATTTGTTACTGTTGCTCCCAGATATTTTAACTTCTCCACCTCTTCAAAAGATAAATTTCCAATTTTCATATTTCCATTTCGTACAATATTCTGGTCACGAGACATAATCATATACTTTGTCTTTTCGGGATTTACTTCCAAACCTATCCCTTTACTTGCTTCAAGTAAAATTTCCGTATTTTTCCTAATCGTTTGTGGATTTTCTCCTAACATATTCACGTCATCCGCATAGACAAGCAGCTGATGTAACCCGTTCAATTCCAAACCGTCTCTGTTATCCTGGACTTTCCTAATGGCATAGTCTAGAGCAAAGTTAAAAAGTAACAACTTTCATAGGAAACTTTTTATTAATTCCTACTATTTCAATGAGAAAACGTACGAAAAGACATTCTCAACAGTATTGAGAAATGTTATAAGAAGAAAATGTAAACTAGATACAAGTTTAAATCTTTGGTATTCTATATCGCAAACTTTATCACCGCTAAAACTCCGCTTTTGATTCACCTTAGAAACAAATGATTTTCGTCTGGGAATTTTAGCATTGTACCCAGCATTATTCAGGACCCTCCGAACAGTTCTAACATGGACGACTTTACCTACATATTCCTTCAGCTGTACTGTAATCTCCATTGCAGAAACCATTTGAGTTTTCTTTACTTGATGCACTATTTACCTCTCTTCCCTTGGGCTTAGCTTCGATGGTCTGCCAATTCTGGATTGATTCTGCACCGTCTTGAACTTCTAGTATCGTTTAACAATGTTGAACACTGTTGTTCGACGTCTTTGTACTGATTCTGCGATCTCTGCACGAGGTTTGACCCGTTTGAATAGCTTTAGTACTGTATTTATAATTTCAGGGCTGGTCTTCGTTCATTTACGTCCCATGTTCACTGTAATCGTTACTGATCCAGTAATGACGAAACACACTTTGTCTCTATGAAGAGAAGAATACGTACGACACGACATAATAATAATAATAATAATAATAATAATAATAATAATAATAATAATAGTAATAATACTTTATTGTCAGAACAAAGATACATTATATTGCTTTGTACATAAAAAACACTCTAGCACCCCCAGAAAGGGTAAGTTACATACTCGTGTTCAGGGGGCATTCCACATAATGTTAACAAATTTTATTAAATAACAGAGTAAGAAGTATTAGCAAATTGTATGTTTGGGAATTTAGCTATTATCATGTTATAAAGCTTTGGGTCGAAGTTGTTACTGTTGTAGTACATTTAGGTTCTGTCAAGCAAATGTTGTCTGATCTTGTGGTTTTATATTTATGTGAATATAAATGAAATATATTTCGGTTTT